>NC_133120.1:42096413-42397164 GCF_033568475.1 Henckelia pumila
TCCTTCATCTAAAATATATGCATACCTCTGTTGTAGATCGGTTATCTCACATAGTAACTCCTTCTTCCTATCGTGAGCAACCTCTAACTACAAGAAGGAAATAATATTAAGATTTACTCTTCCGAAATATCTTCAAATCTAAGTATAGAAAAATGCATATGCCACAGCAGAATGAAGATTGGGCACCAACTATCAAGCCTATCACTGCATGGAAAACGAAATCAAGATCAATGAAAGATTATTAATTACCTTTCTATTTGTACAAGCAACAACGGTTTTTACAAAACTGTAGACGTATATTTTAAAAAAACGCCCATTAACTACGGTTTATGTAATAACCGTAGTTAATTGTAAAAATACTACGGTTCTATCACCAACCTTATCAAAGACCAGTTTGTCGAAGAATGGAGGTGCTTCTTCTTGCTTAAGTCCTTTCTCCATATTACCCAATTTACTGTTCAAAAATAATTTATTAGTTGGTATGAAGGTTTAAAGACAATTAAGCTTGAATATTCTTTGAAAATGGAACATACTAATTGTATGCAAACTAGAATAGCGAGTTTTTCAATACACCACTAGCCGCAATTTTATCCATGATGCCTACGAACACATTAGTAAATAAATTAATTTCACCGAAATGCCACTATTCTACAATATATAGCTTCGTTAAGATTCATTTTCAATTCTCAAATTACATTTCCATCATATTCTATATTTTCTTAGATTATCATGACTCCTGTTCAACTTTTCACTTCTTTCCAATAACAACTAAATTCTTATTCTAACCCAATAAATAATATCTTGAAATTGCAAGTATCCCACAAAATATTTAAATATCAAACTAACCTGAATATTTTATTTCTACATGACATAACATTTAAAGAGGAAAATGTGTTGTGTGGTAAATAAAAAACCAAACATTCATCTTACTCTGCAATCCATTTCAGAAAAGTACTTTTCTCAAAAAACATTTGCCGGAAAAACCAAAAAGTAATATCAAGCCTCCCTATAGTGTGCAAATAAAGGTGCAACAAAAAGTAAAGTTTGATTATAACTCAAGGCACCAATCTGTTTCAAATGTTGAGTAAATTGATGACAGACACAACAGAGGCTTAATTCCAGTTATATCAATAAACAATTGTATACCAATGTATATCCTGTCAAAAACTCTAGGAACTCCAAAAAATAAAGTTGTCTTTAACATGAGGAGATCTTCAATCATGTACCTGATATCCTGTAAGTTTGATGTAAATCCTTTTCGGTGTAAGAAATCATCACTTCAAAATTTTTGGCACTAGAATGCATTAGATTACTGAAATCATTGTCGCAAAAATGAAAATCGTTAAATATTAATCTCACCGCCTACCAAAACCCAATTGAAGAACCTCGATAAATACAGTACGTAGGTCTCAATAATTTGATAAATATGGGCAAGAGGAAGAAAAGAGAAATGCACATCCTCTTTTTTACCCTGCAGAAAGACGTGAAATGAAATCACTTAAAATTCTCGTGTCTTCATCAAATTGCAAACCTAACAAAGAAAAAACAGCCAAATTTTTACCACTTTATCTGTTTTTCTAAGAAGGTGATCCATAGACAATACTTCTGCCACGAAAGCACCATTATTTATGATGACACCTTTAGGTTCTCCCGTTGTTCCACTCGTATAAATTATAGTGCATACGTCAGTCCTTGCTTTAGGATGAAGATCATCGTCCAAATTTCCCTGCCAAAACAGATGAGAGAGTGTATCTGGTAAGTTTCCAGTATTTCTGGAAAAATATTTTAAACTTTGCAGATAATGGTTGTATTGGCAAATGCGAAATTGGGTTGAAAACAATTGGAGGAAATTGCAACCATTGAGTTTCATCACAAAATTTTTATCCAGGAAACATTAAAGAACGATTCAAAAACTACAGTAAAGACTAGAAATTAGAAGTAGTAACACGTTAAGAAAGAGGAATCTCACATTGGTTGCATTTGGGTGGATGGATTTGGATGATAACAAATCCATTGGTCTGTTAGTGTAAATCCACTTGAAAATGGATTTCAAATCCTAACTAGCTAGTTATGTTTTGACTCATTCGGAGGTATTTCAAATAAAAAAAAAGAGAGAAGCAAAACTAACAAGGCAAATAGAGCAAGAGAGGAGAGTATTTCATTCGCGATCCACAGTCGAGGGGAGAAAACCATCGAGGCAGTCCGCCGTCGGATGCCCTAACCAGCTCCACATAGTGCTGATAGTAATTTTTTATACTCAAACCGCCGCTCGGAGACGAAGCCTTCTCCATTACACTTTCCCTACGCTGGTACATGTCGCAAAGAAAAAGAACCCGCAGTCTCATGTCACGAAATTAATCGACAGTCAAGCTTTGGGCCGAGAATCCTCAATATTTTGGTACTAAATTGAAGCCAAGAACAAGATCTCGCCTTTTTCTAGCTTCAAACGGCATATTTCCGGCGTCTAGGGTGGCGAATCGACCTCTTAGAGCGACGTCTAGGGCTAGGGGAGAAAGGGAATCGATAGTGGCAAAGGGGTTTGGGAGGGAGAGAGAAACGATCCTTTTCCTCTTATGTAACTATGTATATATGTATGTATCTATGTATCTATTGTATATCTCATAGACCTCATAGACTACGGTTAAAAAAACCGTAGTCTTTTTATTTAAAAAAAAGCTCATAGACTACGGTACAAAAAAACCGTAGTCTATTTGTTAAAAGAAAACGCTCATCGACTACGGTACAAAAAACCGTAGTCTATTTATTAAAAAAACACGCTCATAGACTACGGTACAAAATAACCGTAGTCTATTTTTAAAAAAAAACGCTCATAGACTACGATTTTTAAAAACCGATGTTGTAGAACACACACAACTACGGTTTTTACAAAACTGTAGACGTATATTTTTAAAAAACGTCCATTAACTACGGTTTCTGTAAAAACCGTAGTTAATTGTAAAAATACTACGGTTTTATTAAAAACCATAGTCATTCTGATGTAGTCTATTATCAAATTTCTTGTAGTGCATCAACAACGGTGGATTAAACGACTGGAACCTCTTCAGCAAGATTTCCATAGGCGTCGATGTAGCATTCAACTGATCAACTTCAGTACTAGCTTGCTCAGTTGTAGGAATAACTGGCGGTGGGTTTCTGTTAATCACTCGACGAGGACCCATCTGATAATCAAAGGTTACGACACAAGATATCTCAATCGCTACAATTCGGTGTTCTTACAATTGCTTGGAATACCGGATACCCGACGATAACAACACAGTTATATCTCAAGTAGTCCATGCTTTATAAATTAAATCACAAAATCATGTAATTCAATTAATTCTCAACTAATAAAGCATGTTTGCATGGAATTAAATAAACAATTAAATAACTCAAACACATGCGAGGAGCCAATACATGCGGACTCGAACTACCCCGCTCACTCTACTTCAACCAAGAATCTTAACGCTCTATAACACTTAATGTGAGACCTTGGTTCTAAACAACTAATCTCGGATTAAACAACAAATAATCAAACCAGAACCCAAGATTAAATGCAAGTCAAAAGTTTTTTTTTTGAAAGGAACGCCTCGCGCCCGTGCGAGATAGCCATCTCGCGTGCGCGCGGGCTTGTTGACCCTAGCCCAACCAAGGGCTCGCGCCCGCGCGAGATTCAAAGCTCGCGCGCGTGCGGGCCAACAAAATCGAGGCCCCTGGAATGCATCGCGCACGCGCAAGGTACCACCTCGCTCGCCCGCGGAAGGCCTGGGCAGAATGCTCAGGCTAACAAAAAAAAAGATCCCGCGCTTGCTTCGGACGTGCATTGAATTACATACACTAAAACAGGGTGTAGAGAATACTCAAAATCAAACATGCTTTCATAAAGCCTAAGATCAACAAGGAACTAAATAGATACAACGCCAACATGCTTCGATTCTAGATTACAATCCGAATACAAAACAAATTCGAATAACAAACATAACAAGTTCGAGTTCTAACATGCTTCAATCTTAAACTAGATAAACATGCTGATTCGACTTCTAAAACGAGTCCCACTACTAACTCTCCCTCTTGCTGTTAACCAGGTCTTCGCTGACTCGATCCTTCCCCACTTGTTGCCAAGTACACATACAAAACAAAGCAACAGCCGGATAAACCGGTGAGAATGATAATCCCAGTAAAAGCAACATAACAAGTAATACAACAAAAAACATGCTTTCAAGGTAACAACGTAACCAATATCAACGTAATGAAATGCATGTCTTTAAATCTGAATATCAATTCTGATAAACGAGTGATTGCTGCTGTGCTTTTTGGGATCTCGAGGATGAGACCACGTAACGACTCACCCACTCTCCCAATCAAGGTGGTGTCACGTATCCCAATCCCCTAGACTTCGGTGCGACTATGAGGAGTATGCTGACACTAGGTGAACTTCTACAATCAAGGCCACTCGCAACATAGCCCCCAAAACTTCTAAACAAAAAGGGTTATTCTGCCCGCTGAAATCAAAGTTGGCTCAAGATGAATGCATAAAAAAACATAAAACATAAGTCACATAACAAAAGCTCAATCAATAAGCAAAATACAAGTTCCACATGCTAGAACAAGTATTGATGCAAGAATGTGATTTTAAGGGAAAATCGAGAGCCAACTGTCCCGAGTATACTATCCCGCTAACGATGAATTCTTTTACCTTTCAATGCAAGTAGTTCCAACTCTGGATAAGCTACAACAAAAGATTGTATCAAAAACTACACAATCTAAACAACAACTACGGTTCAAGGTAAATCTCTTTACCGTTCTTCGTCCAATCTCTTGACGATCAATGCTGCTAAGACAGGGCTCGACAAACTCCAACGAATCTGTACGAAGACAAGAGATGATCAACAACAACGATCACTCACAAGCCAAAGTTTCAACAACTAAAAAATGGTTCGAAATATCGAAACTCAAACCGACGACATAACGGCTATAAACTGAACAAACCGGAAACACAGACAGCATTTCAATATCGATATCAACTCATATCAATTCCCAAAACAACAACAACAAAGCAAACCCATCAATCTCAAACTCCAAATTTTCGAACAAGGCTTCCAAAAAATCAAAACAATTTCGAGCGTCGCTCTATTTCAAAACCGACAGATAATAAACAATCATAACTCTGTCAAGAACAACATACTAGAATCTCGAACGATTCTAACAAAATCCGAAAAATAGAATGTATCTGATCGTAGAAAACTTACGGTATAACGGAGCTCTCGTTGCTGTGATCGCTAATCTGCCTTCAGAAATAATTTCCAACGGTCGGATCGAGCTCAGACTGAAATCAGGAAGCTTGGAAGCTCAATGAATCGGCTTCAATGGAGGGTAACGATTTGGGGAAGGAGATGGAGTGGTTGAACTAGTCAACTCATTCTAGATAATATATTAAATCCAAAATATGCGTTTTAGTCCCTGAAAAATCCAAATTTTGCAAAATAGACCCTGATCAAAATCAAGTCGGCTCTTGAACTCTGTAATCTCCGATTTACTCAAATAAACTCATTTAAGATAAAAACGGGGTGTTACAATCCATATGGCTTTGAACCACCGGAACTATAGGAACTACTTCCTTGCTTCTTGAACTGTTTACCTTTGGGCCTAAACCGATCTCTTTTGTTGCTACTGCTGCCACCTCCTTCATACCTGTTTTGCTGCTGAGGAACAGATGATTGAGGTTGCATTGGTGGTGGTTGTGGCTGTTGAGAAGACTGAGGCCTGTACGAAGTTCCTTTCTGTCTCATAATACCAGCTTCTGCACCTTTGTCTTTATCGAGAGCATCAGCAAGATTATTAGGTCGCCCCGCATTGACCAAGGTGAAGAAATCAGGATTAAGACCGTTGATGAATTGATCGGCCTTCGCTTCCTCATTATCCGCAATATGAGGTGCAAAACGGAGTAAAGTGGAAAACTTTGCAACATAATCTTCAATGCACATACTACCTTGTTGCAAATTGGAAAACTCCGCTCCCTTGTCCTTTCTATAAGACTGAGGAAAGAAACGTTTGAAAAACTTAGCTTTAAACACATTCCAGGTAATAACAGTACCTCGATTTTCCAACGCTTTCTTGGTCATGATCCACCAACTTTTAGCCACATCATGCAACTGATGGATAACCAATTGAACTTGTCGGTCATCGGTGTAATCAATAGATTCAAACAGTTGCTCGATATCATCAAACCAACTTTCACATGCTACAGAATCCTCAGTATCATGCAGACTCGATGGTTTGAATGACTGAAATCGTTTCAACAACACCTCCTTTGGAATAGCAGTCGTATCCATTGGAGTAACAGTAGTACTGCTCTGCTCAGTCGTAGGTACCGGTGGAATATTAGGAACTACCATAGGAACCTGTTCAATCGGAGGTACTTGCTCAGTTGGTGGTGACTATAGATTTGTCCGACCACTGCGAAGAGGTAAAGATCGGGGAGGCATAGCTGATCACTGAGAGTAGACAACAATTCAGCACATAACAACATCATATCGCAGTTCCAATATCTCATACAATTTAATCTTTTGAGCATGTCGTATTCCATCACACAACACTTCCATTACATGTTAAGCCATTAACTCATATAAGCACATACTTGCAATAAGTAAACATTCTAGCATATAACAGGTGATTAAAAGAGTAGAACATGCTCGCATGAAATTCACATAAAAAACCATGCATTAAACTCATGCATAATGAATTTATGCAACTCAATCTACCCCGCTCAGCTATAATGTCGACTCAAGACAACTTAAGCTTTGATACTAATAAGTGCAATTTATGCACTTAATTTATATATGATTTGACTTGGCTTTTGTCATGTATCGAGTGGATTTTATGCATATTTGTTGTTGTTTTTGTATGATGCAAGGATTAGAAGAAAAGTAGCAAAAAGAAGGGGAATAATGAATTATGGAGCAGCAACTTCAGAAACTTACCGGGAATATTTTATACATCCAAATCCGATCTTCACCGTTGATACTAAATTTAAGGATGTTTTGAAGCTGCTGTCAAAATTTCAGCTCGATCCGACGGCTAGAACCTTGAATATGATTTTTTTTCAAAAATGCTGCGCGTTGGACACAAGCTGCAGCGCCCCAGCGCCCGACGTTTCATTTCCAAAAATTTTTGATGCCGAGCAGCGCCCCAGCGCCCAAAATCTGCGCTCCAGCGCTGCTGCTGCGAAATATGAAGTGCAGAATTTCGGAAATTTAAAAGACTCGATTGTTGGGCTTTATTTGACGGGCTTCGAGGAGCAAGAAAAGGGGAGACCACACGCACACGACAGGGGGAGCCGCACAATCAGAAACATAACATATACACTCACTTTTGAGAGACTAGGGAGGAGAAGAAGTGGCACCCAAACAACAGAACCACACAACTACGCATTCAAGTAGGCTTGGGACACAAATTTGAGACGTGGGAGCGAAAGACAAGGGATAATCGAATCACCATACAGAGGAAATTCATCTGGGGACGGATAATCAACTTTACTCTGTGATTTTTATTATCTGCCTTGATTTATGATGAAATTTTTGGATATGTCTATGTGTTTGATTATTTCATTATAAACTTTAAACTTATTAGTTGTTTCTAGAGATTGATGGATCTTGATTGGAGTTTCATGTTTTGACTATTATTTTGCCTAATATTATTTGTTCTTAACAATTTATTTGTGTATTCTTGATTTGATTGTCTTTCAATTACTTGATCACTAATTGAATTGTTATATTTATTTGAAATCTGGCACTCGGGAGAGGAGATTTTGAATAGGATCATAAGAAAACACAACCTAGGATTTTTGTAGAGGTCGGGAGACTTACAAGTTCCTTTGATGTCATTTAATGAGAACCATAGAACATGATTAAATTGTTTTGTTGTTTGATTTCTGATAGGGATATCGAAATTAGCATTAGAATAATAACATTTACTCGGCACTCGGGAGATGCAGTAAATAACAATTAAGGGTTCTTGGCCTATAAATTGGAATAGATGATATAATCAATTGATATGATTTGCATGAATGAAAATCGAGTGATATCTTGTATCTAGAACCCGTATCAGATCGTGTACACAAAGCCATCCTTCAAATTCTAGATTATTTATTTTATTTTAGTTTATTGAAATTTAAAACTTTAATTTTCTAAACAAAGTTGAGATTATTCTAATTACATGACTTGGTGTGAATATAAATTTTCAATCCTCGTGGGAACGATACTCTACTCACTCTATATTAAAACTTGACACTCGTACGCTTGCGAGTATTTTTCACAACAAGTTTTTGGCGCCGTTGCCTGGGATTGATTTAATTTATTTTGCACTAATACTGTTACCAAGTGATCTCGATTTTGATTTAGAATTATTATTTTTATTGTCTATTTATTATTATCATTTTTTTGGATTAATTTATTTTGTTTTGTCTATGTTTGCAGTTTATTCACAGATCTTAAAGTTTTGAAAGTGCACACAGTCGGGCTGAGGACTATAAACTAAGCGCTGCTTGGGAGGCAACCCAAGAGTTTTTAGTATTATTTATTTATTATGTTTATTTGATTTTTATGTATTTACTTCTTAAATTTTTGTCCCTTGTAATTTTTTTTTGGTTGTGTAGAGATGAAGTTTGGTGGTGTTACCCCTACTATACCCCAATGCGCTGCAAATGACGATGAAAAATATGACGACTACTGATGGTCGTTGTCACAGGTACGTGTATTCCTCTGCTATTTAATTTGTTTATTTTACATTAAGGACAATGCACATTTTAAGTTTGGGGGGTGTTTAAATTTTGAAAATTTTTCATAAGTTAGTTTGAGTTAGCATGATGTGTAATTGTGTTGGCCTATGATGATGAAAATATTTTTTTTGCTGAAATGTCAATGTTAGCTATATTTAACCTTGAGTTCTCACCCATATGCACTATGCCTTGATTGTCTATACTCTAGTGATTAGAGAAACTTTATGATATTGTGAGTGAATTGGATGATTTGATTCTTAACTTTGGTGATTTATACTTGAAACCGAGATAGACTTCTACAAGCTTAGAAATGATTTAGGCAAAATTTTTATTGAATGATGAAAAGTTGCCAAAGCAACATAGAATTTTTAATTTTAAAACAAACTCCATCCGGGCCTGGAAAGGGATTGAAATTCTAATCACCAATCCATGGCTAAGTTTGCAGACAAAATGGGGTTTATGCTCCATCCGGGCTATAGACGAGGGGATTGAAATCCGAATCCTATCTTTAGTTATAGCTAAGTTTGCGGGTAATTTATGGGGCTAAAATAAAATTGGGTGCAAAATCCAGCGATGTTATGAAAAATCTTTGATATAACTTGAAAAGTCCTTTTGATCTTAGTGAGTAGAAGTTGAACATGGTGGAGACTGTTTTGAAACTAGAGAGCGGAGTTGATGATTCTATGAAAGAAACTTGTTGCACTAGTGTATCGAAAGCGAGGAGGATAGACAAGATTGGTTAATCACACACACACGAGAACTCTTGAGAAAATTAGCTGACATGTGTATTGAATCTTGAAATGTAAAAATTTGGAGGCCGATTATATTACTCATTATTGTTTTGCTCAGGACTAGCAAAAGTCTATGTTTGGGGGAATTTGATAAGTGCAATTTATACACTTAATTTATATATGATTTGACTTGGCTTTTGTCATGTATCAAGTGGATTTTATGCATATTTCTTGTTGTTTTTGTATGATGCAAGGATTAGAAGAAAAGTAGCAAAAAGAAGGGGAATGGTGAATTATGGAGCAGCAACTTCAGAAACTTACTGGGAATATTTTTTACATCAAAATCCAATCTTCACCATTCATAATAAATTCTAGGATGTTTTGAAGCTGCTGTCAAAATTTCAGCTCGATCAGACGGCTAGAACTCCAAATATGATTTTTTCAAGAATGCTGCGCGCTGGACACAAGCTGCAGCCCCCCAGCGCCCGACGTTTCATTTCCAAAAATTTTTGATGCCGAGAAGCGCCCCAGCGCCCGAAATAGGTGCTCCAGCGCTGCTGCTGCGAGATAGAAAGTGCATAATTTCGGAAATTTAAAAGACTCGATTGTCGGGCTTTATTTGACGGGCTTCGAGGAGCAATAAAAGGGGAGACCACACGCACACGACAGGGGGGAGCCACACAAGAGAGCCGCACGATCAGAAACATAACATATACGCTTACTTTTGAGAGACTTGGGAGGAGAAGAAGCGGCACCCAAACAACAGAACCACACAACTACGCATTCAAGTAGGCTTGGGACACAAATTTGAGACGTGGGAGCGAAAGACAAGGGATAATCGAATCACGATACAGAGAAAATTCATCTGGGGACGGATAATCAACTCTACTCTGTGATATTATTATCTACCTTGATTTATGATGAGATTTTTGGATATGTCTATGTTTTTGATTATTTCATTATAAACTTATTAGTTGTTTCTAAAGATTGATGGATCTTGATTGGAGTTTCATGTCTTGACTATTATTTAGCCTAATATTATTTGTTCTTAACAATTTATTTGTGTATTCTTGATTTGATTGTCATTCAATTACTTGATCACTAATTGAATTGTTATATTTATTTGAAATCTGGCACTCGGGAGAGGAGATTTTGAATAGGATCATAGGAAAACACAACCTAGGATTTTTGTAGAGGTCGGGAGACTTACAAGTTCCTTTGAGGTCATTGAATGAGAACCATAGAACATGATTAAATTATTTTGTTGTTTGATTTCTGATAGGGATATCGAAATTAGCATTAGAATAATAACATTTACTCGGCACTCGGGAGAGGCAGTAAATAACAATTAAGGGTTCTTGGCCTATAAATTGGAATAAATGATATAATCAATTGATATGATTTGCATGAATGAAAATCGAGTGATATCTTGTATCTAGAACCCGTCTCAGATCGTGTACCCAAAGCCATCCTTCAAATTCTAGATTCTTTATTTTATTTTAGTTTATTGAAATTTAAAACTTTGATTTTCTAAACAAAGTTGAGATTATTCTAATTACAGGACTTGGTGTGAATATAAATTTTCAATCCTCGTAGGAACGATACTCTACTCACTCTATATTAAAACTTGACACTCGTACGTTTGCGAGTATTTTTCACAACAGATACCAAACAATGTGGCGACCCCGGGCTCGTATACATAAATCCAATGACTCAACACTAAGCATTAGAACTAAGCACAAGTAATACAAAATAAATAAAAAAAAAATTTACAAATTGTACCTCCGCTCGATCGGTTAAACTTGACCTATCGAGCGACCAAGAAATCCCAAACCCTCGGGTTTGGCATTTGACATGCACCGCTCGATCGGTCAAATTACACCGATCGAGCGGCCCCTTCAGTGCAAAAATCTGCAGATTTCCTTGTGCTCTTGTGCTGCTCTTTGCTAGTGTCTTGCTATCTAACAACATGTAAATCAATGTAAACAAGGCTAAACATACTAGAACAACATGTACAAGATACATGACAACTTTATTCAAAAGCCAAGCTTACAAGACACTACAAGTATTCAAGCTAACTCCAAGTTTACATCCACTAGGTTTGTACAAACATAACCAACACATTCTATAAACATTAACTCAAGTTCTTGACAGCACTTATACATTCTTAGCCCGGAACGTCACTTCTCTAAACTTCCAATCGTTCAAGACCTTCTACGACTCGGCCCTGCATCCTCTGTTGCAATGCACACACAAAACAAAACAACAGCCGGATAAACCGGTAAGTATAAAACTTAGTATAAAACAACGGAAACATATATTGAATCATAGATAGAAAGTTCCATGAATTTTAATATAACAGACAATAAGAATTGCAAGACAATTAGCTAAACAATAAAGGTTCAAGGCCTAATGAACGACACGGTTGAGATGCTAAAACACACCACTCATCATTAGGCTCAACCTCATCACTGATGCTCTAACCGAAATCGATCTATCAATGATACATACTCGTCATTGATACTTGATATCTAAGTTTATAACTCATCGACGATATCGGCAAGGCTTGAAGAAATGTTAAGCTCACATATATAACAAGATGACATAACCACAATATAAACATATATGCCAAGTAATGTGTGATTTAAGGGAATCGAAAAGATAAACTCGTCTCAATGAACAACCCCATCTTGATCATCGTCGTATTATACCTTAGTCTTGATAAAGAACAAGCTAGATCCACAAGCTACAAAATACACAATTGCAATCACAATTCTGCTGAAGCTAAACTCAAGTATCAAAGTCTAAAGCTCACCAACTTTGATCAAATCTCTCTCGGTTCGAAACCAAAACTCCCGAAGTCGATGTACTTTGATTAAATCTGAAATGAATGGTATTCAAGGCCATAACATGACCAAGAACTCATTTATACCACAGCTCAATCATAAGGATTCAAAATCTATCAATTTCGCGAACCGGCGGCGTAACGACTGAAAATCGGTAACCGTAACCTCATCTATACCAAGTCTAACCATCATATCAACTCAATAACATACTCATACCAGCAAGAATTCATCAATAACCAACAATATCAGAGGTTAAAATTTTGAAAATAGCTTCAGAAATTCGTATAAAATGCCAAAGACACTCGTTCTTCGATTCGACCACGAATATACAATATACATAACACCAAGAACACATATTCATGCTTCAAATATGATCCATACCAACATAATTTCGAAACTAGCTGAAGCAAAGAGATTCTTACATCAAAACGAAGCCCCGCTTGCAAGGATTCCAAAACCGTATCCGAATTTGAAATCGGTTGGACGGATCTTGAGATACACAAGATTAAAGATGAAGACATAACTTGGGAGCTGAAATGAAGAAGGAATCGGTAGTTTTCTTGCGGAATCATCCAAAGAAGATGATATACACGTACAAACACAAATAAAAGACATGTGTCATACACTTATTCCAAGAAATTGCATTTTGGCCCCTCAAAACTTCACTATTTTCAATTCAGTCCTTATGAAATCTTTTCATTCAATTTCAATCCTAAATAATTTAAGAATATTAGAATTTAAATCTAAACTCTAAAAATTCTCAAATTAAATATACTCGGATTAAAATTAAATAATCTCGGGCCTTACACACCCGAACACTGACGGGCAAAGTGAGAGGACTATTCGTACTCTCGAAGATATTCTTCGAGCGACAGTTATAGATTTTGGACCAGCGTGGCATGACCATTTGGCGTTGGTAGAGTTTGATTATAATAACAGCTACAACAACAACATTGGCATGGCACCATTTGAGGCTTTATACGGACGCCGCTGTCGTACGTCTTTGTTTTGGGATGAAGTTGGCGAACGTCAAGTCAAAGGTCCACAGATGATTCAGCAGATGACCGATGCAGTGGAGATGATTCGTACGTAAGAGGATTAAGGAAGCCCAGGATCGACAGGCTAGCTACGCTAACACTCACCGCAGACCATTACATTTTGAGGTAGGGGAACATGTGTTCTTGCGAGTGTCACCTTTCCGGAAAGTGATGAGATTTGGACTCATGGGTAAGTTGTCGCCGCGATTTATTGGTCCGTACAAGATTATTGAGAAGGTTGGAGACGTGGCTTATCATTTAGCTTTGCCACCGTATCTTCCCAGTATCCATGATATGTTTCACGTGTCCTTACTGAGGCAGTACGTGGCAGATGAGTCGCAAATCTTGCATCCGACGGAGGTGAAATTGGATCAGAATTTGTCCTACATTGAGAGACCTCTTGGGATTCTTGACAAGAAGGACAAGGTGCTTCGCAACAAGCACATACCTCTAGTGATGGTGCAGTGGCAGCGTAGAGGAACTGAAGAAGCAACTTGGGATCTGTAGAGCCGGATGCGAGCTGAGCATCCAAAGTTGTTTTGATGTGTTGTAATTTTATTTGTAAGAAAGATTTGTACTTTGTAATGTTCAGTTGTAATAAAGAACATTTGCTTGATTTACCGTGTTTTCTTTTAGACATAAATTTCGAGGACGAAATTTCTTAAGTGGGGGAGAATATAGTGACCCGTACCCAAATTGAGTGATTAAGAATTAATCACTAAGTCATTATCAAGTAAACGTGATTAAAGAAGCTTCAGATGAGTCTACGAACTACAGAAACGAACTCAGGATTATCTGAAATGGCCCGGAGGGTTGGGTAGAATGGAAGCAACGTTGGGAGAACGGACGCAACGTTCTGGTCATCTGATGTCATTCGTGACGTCAGTAAGATGACGTCATTTCTTACGAACGTGATTGGACAATCGGATGCAACGATTGTCGAACGGAAGTATCGTTCGCTAACGGACGCAACGAACCCCAAACGGACGTTCTGTTCGCTGTCTATAAATAGAGGAGCCGAGATTCATTTCTAGGCGCACCGAGTTCCTCTTCTCTTTCAATTCCTTAGCCTTCTAACATAGATGTAGAGAATTCTAGGCGTCCTATTGGGAATTCAGAAGTGGCATAGCGATCCAGGCGTCGTAGCGGAGCTGTGGCCTAGTTTTGAGGCAAGCGACAACAAAGGGATGACGACGGACACAGTTATAGATTTGGCTTCCTAAAAATATTTAGGATTATGAAATAGCATAGTTAAGGCTTTTAGAGTTTAAATATTGATGCATGGATATTTGCATTGTAGACGCCATAGTGTGTACTAGTAGGCGTGGGATCTAGACCAGTGGTGCTAGGATTTGCCCGCAGTGTTAGAGGTACGTAGGTACTGACCGAGATAGCCGGCATGATATATATGCTTATATGTTGCATGAGTATGCGCTATATGTTTTCCCTGATTTACTGCTTTAGCACATGCATGTTTTATACAAGACTACATCATGTGAGATGGGTGTCATTGACAGTTTCCATAGGGAGCTTGTAACTCATCATGGACTCGAGTCAGGTATTGTCAGTTTCTTTATGAGCCTTGTGTCCAGTTTTGGATTCGCGTCTGGTTTTGGAGAGGCTCAACCCCTGGTTTTTCTATCACTAGGAGCGACCACGATGGTGGAGTAGACGCTATAGTTGATAGGGTGAATATACGAGTACCCTCGCGAATTCGATTTTTGACAAGGTACTGTATATTCGATGGCGCCTTGAGCAGACTATTTTACCCAGGATTTTAAAGTCATTTGTTTGCTGCATATTAGTCTATATATCATTGCTTTCGTATTGAGCATTGTCGCTCACGCCCTGTGTTTGGTGTTCTTGGGATACCTTGTGGAGGGGCAGGTTTGAGGCTAGACGGTCCAGGAGGCTCGCACCAGGAGTGAGGCCGGTGCCGGATGCAGCGAGAGTTAGCGGTAGTGTTATGACCCTATGAACTTTCGATTTGGTTGTATAAGTATTATACACTTTAGTTATCGTCGGTTGTATTCTACCGATTAGATTTGTTGTATTTTTTGTAATCCGCTATTCACGCTTTTAATATTATTGCATGCGCTTTATTAACTCTGATTAGGTAGTGGATCCGGGTATGGTCGCTACAAGGCAAGGAGGAAGCCAGACAGTGAGCCAACAACCAAGACAACAGGCTCGAGTCTTTGCCTTGACTGAAGAACAGGCTCAAGAAGCACGTGATGATATTATAGCAGGTAACTGTTCTATTTTTGGTCATCCTTCTTATGTTCTAGTAGATACATGTGCATCACATGCATTCATCTTTGAACAATTTGCCATATTACATGCGTTACCTGTTGAGTCATTACCTGCTGTAGTATCTATTTCTTCACCTTTGGGGAAAGGTATTGTGTCTGTGAATTATGTCAAAAATTGTATACTGCAGTATGAAGGTAATGTGATAGAGATAGATTGTATTGTGCTTGGTTTTTCAGATTTTTACTGCATTATCGGTATAGATATGTTAACCAAGTACAGGGCAACAGTTGACTATTTCCAGAAAGTTGTGAGATTCAGACCTGAGATAGCTGATTTATGGAAGTTCTATGGTAAAGGTCCGATATCTCGAATTCCTTTGATATATGTTCTATCTATGACCCGTTTATTGCAGAAAGGAGCAGAGGGATTCCTTTTTTACGCAGTAGATGTCCGGAAAACTAGCCCGAAATTGACTGATTTGCCAATGGTTAGTGAATTTGCTGATGTCTTCCCAGATGAAATTCTGGGATTACCTCCAGATCAGGAGATAGACTTTAGTATTGAACTAATTCCAGGTACGCAACCGATATCCAAAGCTCCTTACAGAATGGCACCTATTGAATTGAAGGAATTGAAGGATCAGTTGGAAGATTTACTGGCCGAAGGGTACATTGGACCGAGTGTTTCTCCCTGGGGCATTTCGGTTGTATTTGTACGGAATAAAGATGGATCAATGAGACTTTTCATTGACTATAGGCAACTGAACAAAGCAACGGTAAAGAATCGTTATCCTTTACCTCGAATAGATTATTTATTTGATCTGTTTCAGGGTTCATATATTTATTCCTTCGCCAAATAGGGGCGATCAAAAATAAGACCCGAAAGAATCTATATATCACTATAATCGGCAGGAATAGGTCGTGAGATAGCGGGTTGGATAAGGTTATGGACAAAAGGTTGGGTACAAGCACGAGTGCGTCGCCTTGGATTAGCGGGATCAACTTGGCGTCTAGAAGCCATTTTTGGAGAAATATTTCGAGCAAAATGAAGAAAGAAGGCTTGATTTGGTGTGAAAAATCTGAATGAGTTCGGCTTGTATAAAAAGGCACGGGGACAAACGGAAGCAACGTTGCACAAACAGACGCAACGTTCATCCTGGCGGGTAAAATGTGTAGGAAGTTTGAACTGGTATTTTTGAAAGTAGGCGGGAATGGGACTAACGGAATCAACGATAAACCAACGTTGCGTCCTTTGGTGACTTGGCGGTAAAATGTTCGCAGTGAATTTTGAAACTGAGGCGGGAATGCTGCAAAAGGAAGAAACGTTGCTCAATCGGACGCAACGTTGGTTCTTTTGGCGATAAAAGTTCGCGGTTAAAAATTTTAAACTGAGGCGGGAAAAGTAGGGAATGGAAGCAATGTTCTAAGAACGTTTGCAACGATGAGGCAGAGAACGGATGCAACATTCCTTGTAACGCATGCAATGTTCGGGCAGGGCAAGCAAATTTCGAATTTTTCTTCTTAGAATTATATTTTTGAAAATTTTATACCAAATAATTCACATAAAATATGAGCTTATAATTATGAGTAAATACAATTAATTTGTATTTATCCAACATTAAATTGCTCGATTTTAATATTAAGCTCCCCCTTAATATGACATTAAATTTTAATTTATGTTTACAAGCGATTACAACTCAATCATGCCAAGTTTACCACGCAAACGAATAAAAGTATTTTCATCTAGTGTTTTTGTAAAAATATCGGCAATTTGATTTTTCGTGTCAACATATTGAAGTTCAACTTCATTTCGTTCGATGTGGTCACAAATAAAATGATGACGAATATCAATATGTTTGGTGCGCGAATGTTGAATCGGATTCTTTGTTAGACATATGGCGCTAGTGTTATCACAGAAAATAGGGATTTTTAAAAAAGAGACGCTATAGTCGAGAAATTGATGATTTATCCAAAGAATTTGCGCACAACAACTGCCGGCAACCATATATTCGGCTTCGGTCGTTGACAACGATACACAATTTTGTTTCTCTGAAAACCAAGAAACTAAACAGTTTCCTAAAAAGAAACAAGTTCCACTAGTGCTTTTTCTGTCCACCTTATATCCACCAAAGTCGGCATTGCAGTAAGCTTTTAAGTCAAAAAAAGAATTTTTCGAATACCAAAAGCCGAGATTTGGAGTATTTGAAAGATATTTGAAAATGCGTTTTAAGGCGAACAAATGTGATTCCTTTGGACATGATTGAAATCGTGCACACAAACAAACACTAAATATAATGTCCGGCCTACTAGTAGTAGCATAAAGTAAGGAGCCAATCATACTACGAAAGGAAGATTGATCTACAGATTTACCATTTTCATCCTTGTCGAGTCTGATTGCTGTGCTCATCGGTGTGGATGATGATTTTGTGTTCTCCATCCCAAACTTCTTTAGAATCTCCTTGATATATTTGCTTTGGTTCACAAAGAACCCATCCTTGCACTGTTTGATTTGCAATCCAAGGAAATAGTTAAGCTCCCCCATCATGCTCATCTCGAAGTGCTCCTGCTTAAGCTTAGAGAATTCTTGACAGAGAGTTTCGTTAGTAGAACCAAAAATTATTTCATCAACATAAATTTGCACAATCAATAAATCATTTTTGACATTTTTGGTAAACAAATTAATGTCAATCTTTCCTCTCGAAAAATAATTTGAAAGAAGGAAAGTAGACAATTTTTCATGTCAAGCTCGAGGAGCTTGTTTCAAACCATACAAAGCTTTGTTTAGTATATAGACATGATCAGACAATAACGAATCAACAAAGCCATCAGGTTGTTCAATATAAACTTCCTCTTTTATTTCACCATTCAGGAATGCACTCTTAACATACATTTGAAATCACTTAAAATTTCTAGAGCAAGCAAAAGCAAGTAGCATGCGAATAGATTCAAGTCGGGCAACATGAGCATATGTTTCATCACAATCAATGCCTTCTTATTGACTATAACCTTTCGCTACAAGCCTAGCTTAATTTCTAGTAATAGTACCATGCTCATCAAGTTTGTTCCTAAAGACCTATTTAGTACCAATAATAGATCTATCATGCAGCCTAGGAACAAGACACCAAACATCATTGCGCTTGAATTCATTTAATTCATCTTGCATAGAAATTATCCAAGAATCATCTAATAAAGCATCATCAATGCACTTAGGTTCAACATGCGAAACAAAAGCAAGATGATTGAAAATATTATTAAGAGAAGAGCTAGTGGTAACTCCCTTCGAAGGACTTCCAATGATAAGATCAATAGGATGATCTTTGTGAAGCGTCCAATCTTTCGGAAGTGGTGTTTCCTCAATAGCAACATCTATATCATTTAAGCTTGAGGAGGCCATCTCTTCTTCGAGTATTTCTACATCATCATTGTTAGCGCGAGAAACTATAGACATAGATTCATCAAATACAACATGCATAGATTCTTCAACAAGTAAAGTACGTTTATTAAATACTCTTAAAGTCTTACTTGTAGTAGAATACCCGAGAAAGATGCCTTTGTCGGACTTGGCATCAAACTTACCGAGATTATCCTTACCATTATTATGGATATAGAATTTTGATCCAAAAGCCCAAAAATATGAAATGTTAGGCTTTCTCCCTCTCCATAATTCATATGGAGTTTTCTTGAGAATTGGTGTTATTGATACACGATTGATGATGTAACAGGCATTGTTCATTGCTTCAACCCAAAAATATTTTGGTAGAGAATGCTCACATATCATGGTCCTCGTAATCTCCACGAGTGTCCTATTTTTTCTTACAATGACCCCGTTTTGTTGAGGAGTCCTAGGACAAGAAAAATTGTGACCGATGTCTTTCTCTTCACAAAAATTTGTAAAACTCTCATTTTGAAATTCAGTTCCGTGGTCACTTTGGATCTGCTTTATTGAAAGATTTTTCTCATTCTCAACACGTTTGACAAAATTTTTAAAATAATCAAAGGCATCATTTTTGTGGGCTAAAAACAATGTCCACGTGAAACGTGAGAAATCATCCACAATGACAAATGCATAAAGCTTCCCTCCTAGGCTAGCGTTCCTCGAGGGACCACATAGGTCTAGGTGGAGAAGTTCAAGGGACATAGAAGTTGATACAAAATTTTTTATTTTGAAAGATTCCTTTGTATGTTTGCCAAGTTGACACGGATCACAAACAGAATCTAATTTTAAATTGTGTTTTGGCATACCAACTACTAGATCAAGTTTAAAAAGTTTTTCAATGGTAATAGGACCAACATGACCTAGTCGTCTATGCCAAAGAATGTTGTCATCAACATTCAAAGATACAAGACTTTTGATATTTGATATAGATAAATTATTTAAAGAAACATTGTATACATTTTCACTTCTATATCCTTTGAAATTTATGAATTTATCAGTCGTGAGTGATATAGTGCAGTGTTGGGGAGTGAATTTGTCTTCATAACCTCTAGCATGACCTATTTTACCACAGTAAGAGGATGTAGGGGGTGATCTCATTTTAATTTTAGCAATAAGACTAGCAAAGTCTATAGATTTCTTACCATACCCTATTTCACCCTTATCAAAGCTACATTTCTCCATGCTTAGTAAATTATTCAATTTATTACTCCTAACATTGAATTTATCAAATGATTTTTCTTAGTGAGCTATGTCATCCTTTAATCATAGGTTTTCATGCTCCTTAGTTTTTAATTCATTTTTGAGGTTTCTATTTTTCTTTATAAGTGATTTAGCCATATCAAACATATGTTTATATGCATGAAGTAATTAATCATAGGAAGGTACCTCGTCATCATCGTCAGAAACGATGTCATCACTCCTAGCCATGAGGCAGATGTTAGCTTCCTCCTCGTCATCATCGTTGTCGCTCCATGTCGCTATTAGGGCTTTCTTCTTACCTTTGTCAACCTTCTTCTTGAGGGGGCACTCATTTGCATAGTGGCCTTGTTGTTGACAGTGGTAGCATGTTACTTCCTTGTCCGTCTTCTTCTTGAAGTTGTTTCCTCGCATAAATCTTTTGAACTTTCTTGCGAATAGTGCCATATCATCATCTTCTTCTTCTTTGACTTGGGTGGATAAGGTAATCCCCTTTTCCTTGATCTTCTCATCCTCTTTCTTAGATTCTTTCCTTGTGGATACTTCCAACTCATGGGTTTTTAGGGTCTCATGGAGTTGATCAAGATCATAGAATGCGGTGTCGCCTTTGTTGGACTCAATGATGGCCGTTCTCTTGGCATCTCACTTCTTGGGTAGGGCGCGTAGAGCTCTCCTCCACACTTGCTTGGTTGGATATTGTTCTCCAAGTTGGGCTATCTCAATGATGATTTGAGAGAGCCTTCGGAACATTGTGTCTATATCTTCATTGGATTCAATCTCAAATGTCTCGTATTTGAGTTGTAGAAGATCTATCTTTGTCTCTTTGACTTGATTGGTTCCCTCGTGGCATATCTCCAATTTGTCCCAAATCTCTTTTGCGGAGGAGCACATTATGATCCGGTTGTACACGTTCATATCTAAAGAACAATGCAAAATATTCATAGTTTTAGCATTTTGAGATATTAATTTCATATCCTCCTTTGAAAAGTCGTCCATTTTCTTAGGAATTTTGACTCCCTCAACCTCTATCATAGGTATGTAGGGACCTTTCACAGTTACTTTACAAAGGTCATAATCTACGGATTGTATATATAGGGACATTCGATTTTTCCAATAGCCGTAGTTTATGCCGTTGAAAAGAAGAGGACGATTGGTTGATTGCCCTTGAGCATAATCGCTCGCTAGATTTGTCATAGAGCCTTTTTGAAAATATTTTGTAAAAAGGTGGCTCTGATACCACTTGTTAGAACCTAATGGGGGGGATTTAGGTTCTATTGACAACTTTAGCAATTTAAAGCGATTATGCAAGTACGCAAGCGGAAGACTTAAAGCAATCAAATATAAGTGCGGTAAATAAATGCGTTAAGTAAATAAAACAGTAAAAGGGATAAGAGATGTTTATGAAAGCTCGACGATAAATCGTCTACGTCTCCCCTTCTTGGTTAAGATCGATTAACCAAGGATCCACTAGCACTTCGAACGTATTGGCCTTGATGGCTTCAAGGATAGTCGTACAACTCAACACGATCACCGCGCCGATACAACTCGATACACTTGGCCTTAAGGGCTCCAAGGATAGCCTCAACAACAATTACACACTCGGGCTTCACACTCGAGAGTACAACGAAAGCTCAACAACTCACAAACAATTTCTACAATCAACTCTCTAATTGAAAGAAATATGTATGAAACTCTTGAATGAACACTTGAGAAGTAGAAAAGAAGATTGCTTGAGTTGTGTTTGAAATGGCCTTGGAATGCATCTATTTATAGCTGAAAATTCGGGCAGGTTCGTTGCGTCCGTTCTGGCCTTCGTTGCGTCCGTTCGGCGCACATTTAATTCTTCTGGCGTTGCAGACGAACGTTGTGTCCGTTACTAGGTTTGTTGCATCCGTTCGGCACAATGCAGCTTTGGTCGAGCGAATTTCTTCCTTAAAAATTGGATCATGTTTTTGGCAAGAACGTTGCGTCCGTTCGGGTTCGTTGTGGACTGCGCGATAAACTTCAAAACTTTATAACTCACAATCCGTCCGTTGGATTAACTTGAAATTTTGACAATAGATTTAAGACATCCTGAATTTCATTGTGAATGGTGAAGATTGGATTTAGATTCTTCAAACGATTCCAGTATTTTTCTGAAGTTACTTCGTCGTATTTTTGCTTCTTGTTCTGCGCGGTACTTTTGAAAAATTTATTTCTCATGATCTAGCCGTTGGATTGAGCTGATATTTGAACCGTACCTTTTGAGTATCCTAAAATTTAATATGACAGGTGGAGATCGGAATTGGATGAATAAAAAATGCTCAGTAATTTTTGCAAGTTTCTGATCCATGATTTAGCTTGTTCAACTCCATCATTAGAATATACCGCACAAGAATTTAATTGTTTGATAAGAGTCTAATCTGCAAGGTCTCACTTTAAACGATTAGAAATAATAACCAAGTTTTGTAATTATCAAAACTAAATAAGTTATCGAATTAAAAACATTAATCTCATTTAAGAGATTTGTATGCGTTTAAGGCATAATAATATAAATATATAGATAGATTCGATCACTCTCCTATATGTATATATACATATATACATCAGCTATTGCTCACGTAGTTGTCCATGGTGGTTGTCCATGTGATCGAAACTCTCTTTCTCTCTATATATATACATATATATATGCACGATTTACTCAGCTTGTAATAAAGCAAAACAATCTCTTTAGTAATGGTCTTTTGGCGAAGTCTTTTCAACCATTTCAGTATTGTCCTCCTTTGTCGTTTGATTGTTTTAATAAAGAATCGAAAACACTTGAGACGAGTTTATAGCCCAATTGGTCTCACCTTTTAGCCAATTGACGTAGATTCGAGTTCGAGTACTCCCACTCCTCTTTGTATTTAAAACGAATGAAAAACAATTAAAACTATCTCAAAAACCAAAGCATATGATAACTTTAAAATAAATTATTTATGTATTTAATATATTATAAATTTATTTAAAATAAAATATAATGCGCACATGCAACACGTTTGTGGGCCAAAGATAATATTTTTCATTTTTGATATAGATCAAGTCTGTCCATCTCACAGATATTACTCTATATGTGTGCATGTGTGTGTAAATAACTAAATTACATAAATAAAAAAGAAAAGAAACATGATAATTGACCTAATCGGAATCTCAAAAAATAGGGACAGTTTGTGTTTCCAATTTATTACCAAATAAAACCTTGAAAAGCAATGAAGAAACATGTATACATTTTCTTCCTAGCTAGCTATAAAAATGTCTTCCTCCTCTTATCTAGCATATATATACTAATTTAACAGCGAAGGTACTATGCAACCATCCAATCTTTGATCCAGCCTTCGTTATCAATGAATTTCCTGCTAATTAATCGGTTCAGCACATTTTGAGTCGCTGTATTTGCCCATTTGACCCTTCTAGAAAGGTCCGAACCCGGTCCACGACAATTGTGCTCGTCGTAAGTTAACTTGTCTCTGGAAAAAAAAAAAGCGATTTTAAATACATTAGGTTTCCAATATATATATGATATGAAATGATGAATCTTACTCATGTCCGACGCTGAACCAGGGATCCCACCCCTGGGGAACCACGATTTCTGACATAATTGAGTTGGCAAACACGACTCTGGCGAAATTCCTCCAAGGCCTCCCTAAGAAGGTTTTCCCATCTCCAGATATATTGCATCGTTTGAACACAAATCCATTTGCTTCACCCGGGCTTGATCTTCCTTGAGCTGTGATGAAGCCTGGAACTCCAAGAGATCCAGCCACCACTGAAATTATGCATTCCTATCCAATAATTTATCCAAATGCAACATAAATTATTGAACATATATACATATATAGGAGCATCGCAAGATTTATTTTATTAAATCTAGTTATGACTTTTTTTTTTTATTAAATTAATTAAGCATATTCATCCTATGATTTTTTGAATATAAAGGCAGATTACAAACAATATTAAAAGTAACACAAAAACTCTAATGAACGGTCTTACAAGTCAAATTTGTGATACAAATATCCTATTTAATAACTATTAAAAAATATTATTTCTTATGTTAAAATTATTACTTTTCATTATCGATATGTTCATAAGATACATACTCAAAAAATAAACTTCTCGGAATTAAACGTACAAAACACGTCGCTTTCATCTATGTCAATGAGTAAGTCTCTTGTGAGCTGATCTATGAATTTTTATCCGTAAGATGAGTTAACACTGTCTATATTTACATTAAAAAGTAGCACTTTGAAATAAAATATAATAATTTTTCATAATAACCTAAATAAAAGATCAGTCTAACAAAATTGACCTTTGAGATTGTTTTACGGGAGTTTTTATGTCAACCAATATATAAATTTACATAAGTACAAGGAATGAAATCTTCTGCTCAACATAAGGTTCTGGTTATGTATGTGTGCGAGTAATTGAATCTAAAACTTCAACTGCAAGACTAGTAAGGGAATGTTGGGAGAGCTTTTGTTTATTTTAAAGTGGTTCTTCTAGATATTATTTTGAAGTTAGTGATGAGTTAAAGTAGGGAGTGTTGGTTTAAAGCTAATACAAGATAAAGTTTGAAGTGTTTAGATTAGTGTTTGGCAGAGCTTCTAGAAAGTACTTAACTTTGAAACAGATTAGGAAGCTTTTCGCATCTTTTCCTTGACAAAATTTCACGAAATTTCAAAATTTTCTTGAGAAAAAACTGAGAAGTGCTTTTTAGAAGCACTCCTAAACACTGCCTTAGAGAATAATTAAGTGCTTTCAAACTTAATTTTTAGTTAAATTACAATAATATCCTTAAAATATATAAAATTGATATTTTTAATTATCTAAATTTTGATACTGACCCACCAACTATGTATTTATATAATTATATCTTTTCATAACATGAATGCTTGAAAATATATGCAAGATTAATAAATAAAAATATAAAAAATGAAAATTTGTATAAATACGCAAAAATATGTATAACAAAATTCTGGAAAATGCAAAATAATATTTAAAAAATAAATTCTTGTGCTAAAATATTATTGAAATTTATATATTCTATTAGAAATTATTAAAACTCATATAATACAATGTAACATTTTAAAAAATCTACAAAAAAATTTAGGTCAAAAGAACTAAGGGTAACTAATATGATAAATTTTTTAAGGATATACATATATAACTTGTAATTTTAATCCCTAAACAAAAAAAAAACAGAAGAAAGCAAAAGCATCACATTCTCATTTAGTTAAAAGTTTTAGAAGTTGAAGTCGAAGTTGACAGTCATAAAAAGCATTTCCATGCAGCTTGAATCTAGGAAGTGCTTCTTAGAAACTCCTCCAAGCACTATCTAATGTAGTGTTTTGAAATGTTTCTCACTACCTAAATCTTGCATAACTGAAAATGATATACTGAAAAATGTAAACTTGTTAAACATGATATATTGTCCATCATGGAGTTGACCATTAGTTTTTGAAAATTCTAATTTGGTACTATTTGGTGTTAATGATAAAATAAACATTAACTACATAACTCACACTTAACTTTACACCAAAGTGCATATTATAAACATTACACTACATCAATTATTTTTTGTACCTCGAATCACAAATCCATAATTTTAAATTATCTTTTTAATACGTATCAAACAGTATTTCCGTTAACTTTCCTATGGTTTACGAATTTTTTTTGTGAGACGGATATCTTATTTGACCCAACCTGTGAAATTTTTTTAATTTTTAAGTCAAATATATTGTTTTTTATTTCAAATATGAGTCGAGTCGACTTACATCACGAAAAACTTATTCAACTTTCAAGTACTAACCCAAGCCTAACGTCAACATTGCATTAGATTGTGGCACATTTATACTCTCAAAGCAAAAGCACATTTAAAAGACCGTTAAGTCTTTAATCTTATATTTTCATAGAATTATGAAAGAGGTTACCTATATATATATATATATATATATATATGTATGAAATAAAATATATATATATATAGTTTTGATATCATGGACAACCATATGTGCAATACCAATATGTGACGTGACAATCAGTGATTGGATGTACAAGATGTCACGCCAGCTGACATTGGTCATATAGGTGTCCATGATGGTTGTCCATGATATCAAAACTCATATATTTTTTTTCCTGTTACCTCATAAATGGATTGGCCGGAACCAAAGATAAAATCAACAGCTCCTTGAATAGTGCATGATTTGAAGTAATGCCTCCCTTGAACATCCCATAACGTATCCTGATATCCTATGAATCCACAGTCCACAAACACATATTTATCCCCTTGAAAGTTGCCTGCAACCGCGGGCTGCATCGGGTTAACGGATTTCCCCGGAGGTTGATTGTAAGAGTTCTGTACATATTACATCACACTCGAATAAACTTTTGGGTCTATCTGTCTCAATCGAAAGGAATCTAAATTGTTTTAAGGCAGGTTCTTACCACAAATTTAATGCCTCTAACAACAATGTTGTCCGCATAGGAAATGAAAGTAGAGCTTGTCTCGATAGAGTCATGGTCATCCCAAGTAACCGTAGTTCTTCTCTGCCCTTCTCCTTTAAGGTATATCAATGGCCGATCATAGGGAATTCGAATTTTCTCTCTATATATATGTAAATAAATCTACGTTTCAGAATAGAGTTTATTATGGAAATGTTGAATATATATACTTTAATGTAATGTATTAAGATAACCAAACTTGTATGACTATTTATATACGTACAAAAATTGTGATTCAAGAAATCCAGTGTGAACGAGAAAGCAAGAAAAGGACCAATTAAGTTTTTTTGAGCCGAAGCTTTACTTGTTTACTGATATGACATTGTAAAACATGATATGTTTTAGAAATTTCTATGAAAAATTATTTTCAAAAACCAATAAATTAGCAAAAAGGAAAAAAAAAAAAAAAAGAAAAGGTGCCATTAATATTGATTTTCTTTTTTTGCTTAAAAAAAAGTACCTATATGTTCCAGCCTTGATGTGAATGCAAATCCAGTTCTTGTTGTAGGATGGGACTGAATCAATGGCAGCCTGAATTCTTGTGAAATTGCCTCCGCCAGAGGGATCAACGGAAATTGTCGGGAAATATCCTTCAAATTTGCGAGTATTTGTTTCTACAGAAGCATTTGTATTTGGAAACAAACACAAAATTACCACAAAAATAATCAAACAGGCAGAAGATTGAAAAACGGACATTTTTTGAGCCTCTGAGGTGAAGATTTTTGCCATGAAATTATGGGGAAGATGGTATTTATGTGGAAGAAATATAAATCAATAATTGATGCCTTAATATTATTTGCTATTATATATGATATTCACAAAATTTGGTTACTTCATTTATATTAAGAAAATGAATGTTAGGTACATTTCGAAGGATATTTGGAATTTAATGGCACAAAAATGAGTTATATATATTTGCCTCAAATAATTTGATTATATATAGGAAAGATTCGTGATTGATTATTTATTGGGGGGAACTTTGCAAGCCAAAAGGTGAGAAAGAGGGGAATTATGATTTCATAAGTGTTGAACATGATTCTTGGAATTTGATTACACTCTTTACCATTTAAAACTCTAGTTTTGTTTTGTTTTAAATCTTTTAAAACTCTAGTTAAATAATGATTTATTCGGTTGAATTTATTTTAATTCTGTTAAGCTCTTTTATATCTTATCCGCTACGATGGGGGATTATGAATTATTAAACAATATTTGGATAAAATTAGATAACAAACTTTAAAATATCGTAATTTTTGGTATTACAATATTTTTTTTGCTATAAAAAGATATGATGTTATTGAAATAATACAAATAACTACTTTGGACATTTTGGGATCCATTGCATTGAATTTTGTTAGGATATATTTGAGATTAACGGGAATCATGGGAATAATTTTGTTGTGTTTAAAAGTTTTCAAACAGTTGTTTCAATATTAATTATGTTATATGTAAGTGCTAATTGTTTTTGCCAAAAATACACTTCACAGTGCATAAGCTCTCATACTTATAAAGTATTTTAAAGAGTTTATTTCAAAATATACTCATATATGTAATTGATGAAAATAAAAAAAAATAAATAGGTTGACATTTAAAAACATTAATTTTTTCAGAAATTTCTGTATTGTGCTGCTAAAAAGTAAAAAATTGTTTATATTTGTATGTACATGGGAAAAAATTGTTAAATCTAAATATTTTCTCAATATTATAGGTGTATAATAAAATTTACTACCGAAGTCAAAATTATGAAAATCTCAATATAAAAAAAAATAAAAATTATGAATGATATAGATTTTAGCAATATATCTTATTGTTTTTTTTGTTTTTGTTTTTGTTTTTTCTAGACGATGGAACCCACAAATCTCTGTGCGCTAATACAATAACCTGTAAATCACGTTAGTCTCGTAAATTGAATTGAACAAATCTTGTTCAACACGCTCATTAGATAAAATTGTGGTAAAGAAAATTGAAGTTCTAATTATTTATTAAGCATCACTTATTTCACAAACTCGAATAACTTCTAAGGGAATATAATTAAGTTGTTTCTTATTGATGTGTATATAACTAATTCCGTTTTTCCTTTTTAGAAAATTATAACTTTCGTCTGGCCACTACTAGAATTATGTATAAAAAAACCGCATATAGAATTAATTATATTTTGCATTCTCGTGTTTTTAAAAATCAAGAAGTTTTAACCTGTTTTTTCAAAATTCAAACACATTTAAAAGGGATTTTCAATCGGATTTAAAAAACAAGGGGTTTTAAATGCAATCAATTTAACACATGGGGTGTTTTTCACTTTTTTCAATTTTACGGAAGATGTTAATCTGATTTATCCTATAAACAGAGACCCTATTTTTGTTTTGGGATATTTTAATTTATAATTCATTTAGAAACTTAAACCTTCAAACATCATATGTTATACGTTTGTTGTTTTTATAGGTACCCAAAAGACACACGTAAGCCATTTTTTCAATCAACCAAAGAGAATTTATGTACTAAAAAGTATAAACTTATTAACAAACATATATAGCAAATAAATAACTTCAGATTTTCTTTTGAGAAAAAACAATGCATATGGTTCACCTATTGCCCCTAAATCTTTGCTACTTGCTGGGATTCTTTGCATGATTCATGTCGGGTCCTGTACCATTTATCATGTTAAAAATTGTTAAATTCCGAAATATTAATAGATCGATCCGCTAAAACTTATCGTGGTTTTGGATTAAAGAATTTGTGATTTTTTTTAATGTAAGTATTTTGCTTATATTTGAATGCCGTCGAGTTTAATGAAATCAATTATTTGAAATATTTTTGTTAAGGAATCAATTATCTAAGTATAGGTGTTTAACAAAACAACTGTACACATCAACAACAGTAACATAAACAGAAGCAGAAAAGCTTAACAACAAAAAGCAGAAGCAGAAAAACTCAAATAGCAGACAGTAAAATAAGATCAGATCAGAACGTCTTATTAATCAGTTCAAGCTATTATCCAAAAGTCTCTAATACACTGAGCAGACTCTGAATTATGAAGCCATAGTGTACTTTTCTACATTGAACTAAAAGACAAGAAAACGACTATTTATCAACGGATGTATTTGAATCAAAGAAGATCGTTATCTTTTTTTTTTTTTTTGTGACGTAGGAATCCGCAGCCGCTACCTTCGGTGCGCTTTGGGTAAATCCCCGGACTAACGCAATAGCCTGCAAACTACGTTAGCCAGGTAAACCATACTAGACAAGCCCCGTGTGACAGGCTAGTCCAAAAAGGTGTTGGCAGGGGGAATCGAACTCCTGACCTATGGCCAAGAGTTCACCTACTCCACCAACTTGGACACCCCCTTAGGGGTAAGATGATCGTTATCTTGTACATATAAATAGAGACCACAACATACAGAAGAACAGACCGTGTAAGGCCCGAGGTTATTTAATTTTAATTCGAAAATATTTAATTTTAGAATTTTGAAATTTAATTTTAAATTTTAATATTCTTAAATTATTTAGGATTGAAATTGAATTAAAAAGATTGTCCGAGGACTGATTTAAAAATAGCAAAGAGTTAAAGGACTAAACTACAAATTGGTCAATATATATCTAATTGTCGTCCAATTGCTCTATCATCTTTACTTGAATATCAGAAGAAGGAGAGGAAGAAATTAAAAACAAATCTCAAGCCATTTTTGTTCTTTTAAAGATTCGATTTTTCGTCATCCGACCGTAAGAATTCGGAATTGAATATATATCTGCGATTAACGCTCCGAGAGCTACGTTTTGGCATAAGTTTTCTTAAGTTCTATCATATTTGAATTTTGAAGGGATGATGGAATTTGATTATTATTGGATATGATGTTCTTGAACTAGCATAGATTATGTTATTCATGACGGATCGGAAAAAAGATCGTCGTTCGGATTTGTTATGAATTTTTGAAGAATTTTCAAAAATCTTCATTTCTGGTTTGCTGGTTTTGGTCGTGTATCAGCTGATATGTTGATGTATTGGATGGTGTTTGATTGTTGGATTGATATAGACATAGTTTGGATTGCCGGTTTTTAGCCATTACACCGTCGGTCCGATAATTGTCAAGATTTTCCTATAGTTACTTGAGTTAAGCATGATTTGAGTTTCAAAGTGATATTTCTAGCTTGTATACACTTCATTTAAGATTAGTATTGAAGTGGATCGAACTCGGGAATTCAGATTTCGCATCAAGAAGGATTTGAGCAAGGTTTGCTTTGTTACTAGATTGCAAGAGTTTAGATGTTTAAGCAGATTTTGATATGCCTTTCTTGTTGTAGATTTTACAGACTTGGAACCTCTAAGATTCAAAATAAAAGGTATAAATCAACATCAATTCAGATGGGACAAAACATTCGAGATAGACATGATTCTCGAATTCCCAAATCACATACTTGAATGCTTATTTGCTCTTTCTTGTTTTTAGATGTTTAGTTGTTGCTTGAATGTCTATTTGGTTGCTTGAATTATCATGTATTGTATTTATTGTTATAGACTAATTCATCAAGATTATGTTGCATTCATCTTGAGCCTATAACAAAGCATAAACGGCTGAACGACCTAGATTGTAAAAGATTTTTGGAGAGCTATAGTTGAGTAACACGAAATGTAGACTGACTTCCAAAGCTAGATGACTCACTATATTTGCACCAAAGTCAGGAGATTGAGATACTTGACGCCACCTCTATTGGTAGAGTCGGTGGTATGCTTGAGATTTTATTCCCTGGGATCCCAAGAACCAAGATTTTATTGATATCAGATGTGATAGCTCACTTTGAAAACATACATTGCATTCATGATTATTATATTGCATGTTATGTCATTTATACTGGGAATTTTATTCTCACTGGAGTTATCCAGCTATTGTTGTGTTTTTTATGTGTGTATGGTAATAGGTGGGGCAGGAGCGAGTCTGAGACGACAGGGATAGCTCGAGATCAAAATTAGCATGTGGTGACTCGGGTTTTAGCAGAAGTTATGTTCTATAGTTTTTTCCGAACATGTTAGAAGACAAGTGACTTAGTATATGTTGAAGAACGCATGTTGAACATCTTGTTGAATCTAGTTTGTTTTTCATGTATTTAGAACATTAGATGAATGTGAGGAATACATGGGATTATGCTTAGCACTTGATTTATATATATGTGTATATTTCAGATTTGAACAACTTGTTTAGAATTGGTAAACTTGTGTTCATGTATGCATTTTCAGATTTCGAATAACTTTTAAAAAATGCAGAATTTTAGCAGGGCACGGACCCTGTACATGCCTCCGTGCATGGGTCCGTGTACCTTCGCTTTTGTTTGAGAATTTATTTTGGCTATGCACGTACCCTGTGCATAGGTCCATGTGACTTCGAGTCGAGGCAGTAACTTCATAAAATTTGAGTTTTTGTGCAAGGACCTGAGCACGGAGTCCGTGTAGAAAAAAAAAACTTGATGGTTTAGTGTTATTGATTCGCACGAACCCGAACACGAAGGTGGCACGGGGTCCGTGTACTTTTCAGCCTTAGAAATTTGTCTACAGGTTAATCACTACAACAAAAACTGCTTTCCGCAGCGTGCAAATTAGCTTTCTGCAGCGCGCAGTGCATCCTGCACAATTCAAAGCTGTTGATAATAGAAGTTATTGACAGTGTGCATTGCGTGCTGCGGAAAGTAACATCCGCAGCATACGATGTACGCTACTAAAATTAACATATCAACAACATGCATTGTTTGCCGCGGAAAGAGGTATAAACAACTTGCAATGTATGCCGCGAAATACTATTGACAGCATGCGATTGCTCGCTGCGAAATGAATTATTTTCAGCATTGAAAAGTTTATTAACAGCACAAGTTCGCACGCCGCAAAAAAAATGTCGATAGATAGCCTCATATGATGTGAATGTAACAAAAACATCAATAAATAAATGAAGAAATGAAATCGAATAACTAAATAAAAACTTTCAATTTCATTCATGAAAAGGAAAGAATCAAGTCTTTACAACAACCTAAGCACAATTTCAAGTCTAATCCACTCGCAGAGTTAATACACAAGTTTTTTCATCATACTACCTAAACACAACACAAAATATCTCAACAAACTAGCTAAACATCACAACACAGACAAAAGACTACAAATATAGATAACCATGCACTTTTTTGTTCATCATACCAACATAGAAGTCGCAACACGATAAACAAAATACAAATCCATCACAAACTAGCTACACATGACCATTATTGGACTATCAATCCACGCAACTCCAAAGCCCATTCCGTAGACTCTAGCTCGAGCTTTTTCACGAATTTAGGTTGTCCACTGAATTTAGGCTGTCCACTTTTTTTGTAGCCTAAAATAATAAAAAAGAAGAAACAGAGCGACTATACACTGGTGCGAATAATAAGCAGACAAAAAAGTTAATAAAAAAATGTTGGTCAATTAGAACACTGACAACCAATAAGGATAATAGTGCAAAAATAACTACACAAAAAAAACCTCACGTGTCACGTAATCTTTACAAAGAATATATCTTCCATCCTTCGCGATCTTAATATCTGAAATCAAAGCAATTATCTCAATAAAAAACGATCTTTTGAACCATTTGCCTCCTATTCCTCGAATCTTTTCACGAATGAACATTGATATCTAATCCAAAAAAAGCACAAGAAATTATATCACAAAAATCACTATAAAGAATATGCCCTCCCACAATTCATGAAAAATTTGTAGAGTGGATGAAATGTAATAGTGGCGAAAATTCAGTACCTGCTCAATGAATTAAGTACCTGAGCATGAATCAATATGTGTCTTGCTGTTGGCATAAGGTTGTTGGAAAGACAACTCGTAAATGAAAATGTCGGAATGAAGCTCAAAGTTGATAGACAATATTAGCTTTCAATTTCAAATAACTTCCAGAATATTGAGGAAACAGTGATAACTAGCTTACCCTTGCACTGATCTGCACTGGCTGATCAGCTTGTTCCTCGATGGTTATTCTTCCATTAACACTACTACTCTGCCCTGGTGTCGAAAAAAATAAAAAAGAATTATTAACCCATGTATGACGAAAAAATCGAATTTTGTTAAGACAACACCAAAAAATAAAAAGCTTCTAACAACCATTTTCCTGCCTTAGAATATTAAAATAGCATGAGATGAGATCAAACAAACCAAGATTATTATAGGATGTACCATGGTATCATCTTCTACATTTATCATCAAGTGTACTTCAATATTCAACAACAAATAACAACCAGAGGATAGAAAAAAACATAAGAGTGAAAATTAATAAATCATAAGATTGAAAACAAGGAGGGCCTTACCAAGTTCTAACTTCTGTATGACAGTACTCATAGATTTCATCTTCTGTACTTGTACATTTAACAAATTGATAAGAGATTCAAAGAATTTGTTCTCTGAAATAAGCATAAGCAATGCCAATCATGAAGATTGCGATTTAAAATCCATTTCAATGAACACAAGAAGTCATATCCGCAAATCAATTCATACACCGCTACCTTCTCTTTTTGATACCATTATCCCCTGGCTAGAACGGGCTGCATCGCAATTTCTTTATCTGACTCCCCTCTCCTTCCAGTACAACCTTGCAAATCCAAGACTTCAATATGGGAACTACTGCCTTCTGACTCATGCAGGCACACAAAAAATTGGATGTTACTTAATAAAATTAAATACTATTATTGTGAAATTGCGAAATGAAGCCATCACAATATTTCCATTTTAGGCACACACAATCACCATCCGGGCAGCTTTTCTGAGGACAAGGTGTTTTTCATCGAGAACATTACCTTGAATAATACAATTGTCCCAAAACCTGAAGCAGCCAGAAAGCTTACGGCAAAGAGAGCATAGGACCAGTGGAATCGATATGGTGCTACGGTTGCTGAGATATTGCCCACAGGTAGAATCTGTTTAGGCTGTGTAATTTGTGTTGGAGCCTGCTGGTGAACATTTGACGAAGAGTTTATCCGGCCATCTATTTCCCGTCAGTCCGAAAAGAATGGATAAAATTAGCATTATCAGGAAGCAAAAAGCTCAAGCATTAACCTTATGACATGAAGGAAATTTAAAGCAAACAAGATTAGAAATACCTTGAGTAGTGTTAACGGGCTGAAATGTCATAGCAGTTGAGGTTGGATCCTATGATTTTTTATTCAAATTATAGTGAGATTACAAACCTTCACTTCAATACATGCTTAAGACTCTGAATAATATCAGATTCTTTCAAACAAGTGGCAAAATATCTTGTCCCAAAATTGGAAGGGGAAGGGGGTGACTTACAAGAACACGCCGAAAGGCTTCATCTATTTCCTCCTTTGTGAGTCCCTTACTCTCAAGAAATGACCTTTTGTACATGATTGGAGATCCCATAACCTTGTGATGTGAAAGAAATTTCACGGCATTTTCCACTTGATCCTCTCAAATGGTTCTGAGTTCACAAAAACTGAAGGAGGGCTCTCTCTTATAGCTGCTATCTTGGCATCTTGATGATCAACAGTTGGTTGTACCACCTGTGAAATTGCACCTCGAGAAGAAAAATTAATACAATATAAATCCATATTTTTGTTAACATGGAAACCATGAAAGAAAAATTCATTGTTAATTCTCACTCCGTGTGTGTGTGTTCATTGCCTCGAGGCTAAAAGTTAAAAAGAAAAAAAGAAAATGTTTGCAGATAGAAATGATAAAAGTTTAGAGTTGAGGTATTATACTAGACTTGGCGCTTGTATCGCATATGGACTTGTACATTAACGGAAACATTTTTTTAAAGCATTGATAGAAACATATAAGAAAAAGATGCAAGTACTAAATAGGAAGGACTGAAAGAACAGAAACACCGTTCTATCCACTTTAAGGGCCCTGTTAAAGATCAAACCGTAATCACTATTTTATATTGTGCATAAATTAATCAAAATAAAATTAACATATAATTAATTGAGCAGATGGTTAATTTTGGAACAAATGAAGTTTCTAATCAGATTTTAAGTTAAATAACTAAAAAATAGAAACATATTTTCGACAACCAGGACAGATGTATCTTGTGTATGAGCCATGAGATGCATCACTTTTTTTACTATGAAAAACCTCATTCCACTGATTTGAAAAGCCATTTTTACACAATTAACCCAAGAATATTATGATCCCGTAAATTTTAGTTACAGATCATTTCAAGTTTAAAAACATGTTTCTTGCATGAGTATAAATAAACCATTACAAACATAATCTATTTGAATATTGAGTCTCTTGACCACACAAAGTACTCATCATCTAAGATCAGTTCAGTAACCGAGACACATATCGTTCTTGCCACCACATCCAGACGACAACAAGGAAAATGCAGGACTCATCCGAAATTTCATGGCTTCAAATTAATGATTCACATTGCAGCAATCCAACAATCTGTAATAAACTGGTGACATGATAATAGACAGTAAACCGTGCCCTTGACAACTTAAACATACCAAGTTGACCCTAAAAGGCTAAAACTGCAGTCCTTAACTAAAAAATTCATCCAGTTCACCTGACCACCACAAGATAAAGTTTCACATCATTAAAATTATACTACAATTTCATTATCATTGGCACATCAGGCAAGCAAAGTTGGAATAATTTTAACATCGTTCAATCTCGAAATATTATTTAATTGTCTCGAAAAAGCACCGCAAGGCATTCTTAATAAAAATGCATTCCTCAAAACATACCCAATAAAAAACAAAAGAAATATTTAATCCAAAATCAAAGAATCTGAGGTTCATTCGTAATAAATTCGAAGGATTAACCAAAAGCCCCAAATTTCAAAACCCTAAAATTCGAGTTATACCTTCTAGGCTTCAACTAGAAAATTTTCTCCGAACCTGGATGGAGGTCAGAGATGGTAATGGGCGGCGAAACGGGCGGCTGTCGGAAATCAGGCCACCAGGATGTGCTTAAAACTTAGGAAAGTGGGTATCACTAGATAGCTATCATGAAGAGGATTCCAAATCTGCTTTTTCTTTTGAAAATTGGACACACACGAAGAAGATACGAACGATTCAAGTTGCGAAAATGTTGTTGAGAAGAAAGAAGGATGAAAAATCGAGAAGCAGAGCAAGAAATCGGACGAGAGAGAAATGATTTCATACACATCGGTATACTGGGGGGTATATCTTATTTTGTTTTATGTGAAAACATCAGCAGCAAAAAAATTGTACGCCATCAAAAATCAAATTGGAAGCGTTTTTTAACGCACGCTATAATTTATAAAATATCACCAATAACGTGCGTTTAAATGCACACTGTGGAAAGTAATATCCACAGCATGCTCTTAATGCAGGCTGTAGTTTTTTTAAGATTAGCCAATATTAATACCGCACATATTGGTGCACGTCGTAAAAACTATTATCTGCGGCGTGCTTTTAATATAGCTATTGATATCATACTGGGAAAAGTTGATTTTCTTGTAGTGATTGCACAGATTCATGCACGGACCTGTGCATGGAGTCTGTGTATTTAAACAAAAAAAAATTTATGCTTTGAGTATTTTGTATCAAGTTTTCTTCAATCTGATAATGTATTAATTGCCCTAAGATGAGATTAACAAACCCGAGGCCCCACAGACCGGCTTACAAGAACTCACACCACTTACAAAGAGAAACTGAACACTTTCAATTGTTACGTACATACAAGAAGAGTTCAACGCTTACAACAGATGATCATTTACAGAAGCCGAAGAAAACTTGCACACACATCAAGATATATCAAATCTCTGAGGATCACTTTGTGTTATGTGTTGAGTTGTACAAACTCTATAAACTAATAATTTGAGTGAACTGACCAAAACACTCTTGTAAGATCAGTCGAGAGCTGATTTGTTGAGTCTAGGTGCCTAAGTTATAGGCAGTAGAGTAAGTCCTAGCTGAGGTGGAGTGTTGCAAGGGTTGTAATACTCAAAGTATTCTAGTGGTATCTTCTAGCAGAAGCAGAAGAAGGGGTAACATATGAGCAGTTAAGTATCCGAAAATTCAGAAACAATCTACTGTGTTATTTACTATTTTATACATTCACAAACCATTAGTATCAACTGATGCATTCCAATCTCCTATTTGACCACTTTCCGTACAAGTATACTTGTTGGTCTACTTTGAAGATCTAGAAGAAAGGAGAGTTCAGTGGCTCACACTATTGAACTCACGAGCAGCAAGGAGATATTGCCTCTAAAACTCAGTATCAGAATAGTAGTAACTCACTACTTGTCTACCCAGCAGCAGTAGCAAATCAATCCTGAGAAGTGGTATCAGAGATAGGATCCCTTTCTCATTCTTGAATGAATCATCAGGACCAGAAGACACGTTATGAAAGAACAACCCATTCAGCACCTCTGACAGCTGTACTTTTCAAGAAGATTACTGCCTGCCTTACTGTTAAGAAAGTTTAACAGAACTTTGATCCAAATAGAAGAAAGCAGATGCTGAACCAAAAATAAGCACAAACAACTGAAGTTGTTTACCAGCCTGTCTAGAAGCAGATTCTGTATGAATATCAACGAGTGCCTCGAATTTACTGGAAAACAACACCACAACTAAGCTTTCTCATTCCCTATATCTTAATCTACTGCAATTTTTTTTTTTATAGGAGTAGATAATGCAAACAAAACAGGGAATGTAAATAGATTTCACTTTTGACTCCTAGCTACACATATCTCCATTAGGATAGACACTTTTCGCGAATCTATCTAGACATCCAAATCTACTAATGGATTCTCTAGGATTAATGGATCAGTAGAAATTTTGCATAGAACTTGTTTCTCTTGATGAGTGAAAGAAGGTGAATTCCTTTAGGACTAAAGACTTCTTCAGACTTTGTTGCACCTAGTATTCGCTTGTACTTCTCGTACTTGTGATGCCTCTCCTTAGGATATACGGCTAAAAGTTTTTTGGCAAACTGGATATTTACCTCCAAAAAATTTACCCTCAGTGCAACTTCTCTCTTAACATATTTTTTAAGCATGAACACGTCCATGATTAGTTATGCTGTATACAAACCTCTCTTTCTTTTAAGGATATCAATGTAATTAATATGAATTTTGGCATGCTCACATTTCCCAATGACAAAACAAAGTGTCAAGAATATGGAAGGACTTCTAGCTTGAAGAAGTCAAAGCACTCAGATACGTCAAATAAACGGAAGCAGACCAGAAGCTACATTCAGACAATGTCAAGACATCCTTGGCAGAACGAGAATAGAAGAAGAGCATCACAGTAGACTATGACAAGTTTTGAAAACTCTCTACTTAATTAACCCAAACAAGTGAAATGAGTAATATTTGAGAAAGAACAGAAGCTACAGGATCAACTACTGTTGACCATTACAGCAGATACCAGCACTAACAGAAGCAGAAGCCAACAATCAGTAGATTAGAATCCATCTCGAAAGAATAACTGAAGATAGGATTAACTTCAGCACCTAAAACGATGTTACAGACAAAAAAAATCTGGCAAACAATAATCGATCATTCAAGACTAAGCTTTCTTATCCTTAATTATATTTATTTCTTTTGTGTGTGTTTGTTTGCCTTATATTTTAATCTTTATGTGTTTGAACATTAGTAAATAACATTTTTCATAAAATGAAAAGACCATCTCGGTTAATAATAGTAGATATCATTCATAGACATTGAATTACAATCTCTATCTCCATTTCTACCACCACTCTCCAGAAATCTATCCAAGCGATCGTTTCACCTTCTTGAAATTCACCATAGGAGGAAAAGAGATTCAAAATATGAAGCTCTTCCTTCAGTATCAGCAGACGGATACATTCAGCACTTAAGAAATACTCTGTGTTTTTAATGTTAAGCCTCTACTTGTACTTCTCAAATCTTCTTCTCTCCTCTGGCCGAAGAAGTACAGCACCACATGATTGCAATGCTATTGCCTTCGCCTTGATCACCTCAATCTTCTGAAAAAGAAAATACTCAAACCCTTTCTTTCGCGCTTCGATATCAGCAGACATTTTGTACTTATCGTGTTGTGTGAATTTAATTTTCCAGTTCAAAATGTTGCTTTTATAGACACATTCACAGTATACGAAGAGTCATATATAAATATTCACTCTTTCCAGTGATGTGACATACATGCTAAGGAATATGGAGAAGCTATCCCACATTAGAAGCTGCAACAACCTACAAATTGAATTACAAAAAGATCTATTGTAATCCACATGATGGACGAGGGATAAATGCAGCAGCACATACTCAACTATTGAGAAACAACAATCGCTCACTACGATTAAGACTAAGCCTTCTTTTCCTGTACTTATTCATATCAATTTCACTTATTCATATCTTAAAATGTTCATAGTTAGTCAAGTCTTGATTAATTGCAATAAATCAAAATAGGAGAACATTAACAAGGAAACATAATTTATTTATAATTTTATCCAGCATTACAAATTTGTCCCTGAACTGCCATCTCCACAACCTTACATAGATACCAGTTCACTAGCTAAAGCCCTCTAGTATCTTGTATGCACAACAATTTTATCTAGAGAACTTAGTTGTAGTATCCCGGTTCCATTTTACAAGATTAAATTGTCTAATCATGTTAAAATTAATAAAACATGGTTAAGGAATATTATATGATCAAACAGACCAAGGAATCGGATCTAGAAGGCCCGAAAAATGGTTAATGTGCTTAATTGGGCCTGGAAAAGTTCGGAAGATCTAAACTAGGTTCGGAAGGTCCAAACAGATCAGAACAAGCAGAGCAAGACCAGAGGCTACGATCGGAGCTTTTGAAGAGGGACCGGAGCTTCCGATCCATGGTATCCCATACGTGGCATTGAAGCTTGAAAACGTAGCTGCTGCATGCTGGATTTCGGAGCATCCGAAGTGCATATCGGAGCTTTTGATCGTGCTCTATAAATAGGGGTCGATAGGCTCATTTGAAAATTGCTCAAAATCCTATCCTATCCCATGATGGCTAGATTTTAAGGGTTTGGGACTCTTTTATAAAGATTTGGATTAGGTATTATTATATTTTTATATAACGGACAGTGTCCGTAATAGTAGCCAAGCAGCGGAGCTTTGGAGAGGTGTCCTGAGGTGTAGCAGGACTATGCCCAAGATCTGGGGCATTCGACATCAGCGGGCTGTCGACGGACAAAGGTATAGCTCTAGCTCCTTATAGAAAATAGGGAGTATGCTATAGTTTAATTAAGACTTTTAGAGCATGTTAGATGATGAATGTTTATTTTGAATTGTAGTGCCGGATGGTAGGATTGGAACCTAGATGGATGCCTTTAGGACTGCCTGGTAGAATTAAGGTAAGAAAGTACTATTCGAGATACCCTAACTGAGTATGCATGTATTATGTGTTGCATTGTTTATATGACATGATTTTTATCTGCATATATTATGACATGGTATTATGCTGCATGCATGATCATCTTGAGCTTGTATCCTTGTGATATCCTGTAGTAGGGTGTTTACCCTATCTTTTCAGTAGATGGTTGGACACATAGGCTCGTGTCAGGTCATCAATATTGGTTGGACACATAGGCTCGTAGGTCACCTCCTGAAGTGACGACACATTGTGCTATATACCCAGGGCCCTAGTATGTTCTTGATCATGCAAGTATGTGATTTAGGAAACTCGAGAATGAATTCGAATTCGAGTGTTCGTCCCTTTTCAACTCGATGTCATCTTATACCTTATTCTCGATCAAAGGCTCCAACACAGGACAAGCTACAATAACAAGATATTCAATCAAAATCCATTCAATCTCAAGCAAAACAAACAAGGTGTTTGCACACAAAAATTGGCTCGAGCGGTTTGATTGCAGGCGTGCCAGGTACGTGAGTGCCAAATGAAAATAAAAAATGAAAAATAAAAATCTAACTTCTAAAACCAAGAGAAAGTGAGTCCCGGTTTTGTTGTCGGTCTCAAGTTCACGGTAAAATGCTAAACAACTAAAATAAAGTAAAAGAAGAATTATTAATAGCAATCGAATATTGATTCTTTGCTATTGAAAATTCCAAATGACAAGTGTTTTCCATACTAATCACAAAAGAAAGTGCTGTAATAATTCAAGGAACCCAGCAAAAATAAGCTAAACATGTACGCTAAAATGTCTAGAAAATGATAAGATGAGGATACGAAATTTTAAGCAGAAAGATTGCTGAAAATACAGAGCTTTTTGAGAGCTATGTTTGTTGATGAGATGATGTCGGCCTTTTTCTTTTTTCCGATGGTTCTTTTGTTTTCGATTCCATAACTTCCCACCCCACTAGTTCTCAAAATAGGCCACGTTCACTTCTTCTTTCTTCAAAATTGTTTCTGACTTGGTCACCCTTTTCAAATGTAACTTCCACCTCATTTCTTGCCGCTTGATTTTCATTTTTTGGGTCTTGTTCCTGATGGGCCGAAATAATCGGGCTGCACAATTTTCAGGAGCTAGGCCAAGGAACTTGAATTCCTAAAATATTTTATTTTATGGACTAACAATTGTCCCCTACAGGTTGATGGCCCGTTGGGCCATCAAAACTGGATGATGAACTCCCTCCTAACTGTTGGGCCACGCAACCTTACTAAAGTGGCTTTGAATTGGATAAGCCTTGTGATTTGTTCAAAAAGAACCTCAATGATCATGTTCTTCAAATTTTGAATCACTTGATCACGTCATCTCAGCATTATCATTATTGTTCCTCCGATATTGGCGTCTCTCTTTCTCTCTCCTTAGGGCTCTTCATCTTCACCGAGTAATTACTTTGAGCTGACTTTGAATTTCATCTCTTTGCTCCTTGTAAAGCCTCGATAGCCTAGGGTTCGGTCTGACATCCTGCTGCATCTCCGACCAGTAAGCTTATACCCTTTTGTTTGTTCATCCGTTAAAACCTGCACACACAACAAAAAATACCATTCAATGGGTTAATTTACCTTTTATTTGTGCAGTAGTTCCTCCTTTTCCATGGCTTCTACTCCTGCCAGCTCATCAGTCTCTCTTGAGGAAATGGAGGTCATCAGGTATGTTCACTCTCCTCGAGCTCACGGATAATATTATCGTTGTTTTGATTGCTTGGCACCCTTGTTTTCTTAATTCAATTTTTGTTCTTATCAGGCCTCCAAATCCCCTTTCTATTAAGCCTAACTGTGTTGAGGTTTTAGCTACAATAAATCATGCTCCCTATGTAGAGGTTCCCTTACCACCAATAGTTTTTTCCAAACTATTTCCTCTTGATTCTTTATCGGCCTCCTCATTACTTTTGACCAGTTCTGTACAACCCCCTGCCAAAGAGGCTAAATTCAAATCCTGGCCCTATTTTTCCCCATAACGGGTGAATTGGATAGACAAACTGGAACCCTATTTTGGTGATATCTGGAAATCTCAAGGGTTATATTATTTCATTCAGCTTACAAAAGGCCTGTTTCCACTGCAAACAAATTTGCTAGAATCCGCACTCCATTTCTAGTCTCCCTCTTGTAATTCCTTCATATTTGCTTGTGGACCAATTACCATTATCCTTCATGACATCCTTCGTTTACTAAGGATTCCAGTCATTGGTCTAGAGTTGATAGGTGTCATCTCAATGACGGATGTTCCCAACCTTCCAGATGAGTATCTGAACTACACCTCCTATGCCTCTATAATTGGAACTTGGCATACCTCCTCTGAGACCCCTAATGCTGAGGAACATATCTTGTTTATGTGGGTACTCATTTGCAAATTCTTGTTCTGTTCTGCTTCTGGTCGTCCATCCACAGAGTACTTGTCCCTTGCACGTCTGTTGAGTATCGGGAACATTGTTAATCTAGGGGTCATGTTCTTAGGGTCTATCTACCGAGGGTTGAGTAAAAGTGTACTCGATACTCCCCTCCGTAAACTTCAAGGTGTGTGCTGGTTCTTGCAGTTGTGGCTCTTTTCATATTTTTCGGACATTAGGAACCTTCCGTTTACTAGCATTAATCCTTCTGACAGTAATGCTCTATCCTACTGCATCACCACAGTTTCTAAGGATTTCTTGATGACTTTTTTCAATACCCATGGGGAGGGGCGTTGTTACTATTTGCCAGTGTTTCTCAACACGGCAAATTATCCTTGGATCTTGCATTTCATGTCTCACCAAAACAGGTCTTTTCCACAAGTTGTTGATGACATACGAATTGCTTGCCTTCATTTAAATATTTTGGTTAGCAGTGGTGCCTTTACCAATGATAATGTCATTCTCCCTTCTGAGATATATAATCCCTTGATCGTGGACCAACAGTTTGGTTTTCCCCCTACTGTACTCGGGAACCACTTTTTCTTCCCTCAACAGTTACCTGAGAACATTTGGGATGAGTTAGTTGATCGCCGTTTCTCTTTGGCAACTGCCAAATTAAACTTAGTGTGGGGATACTCTTTCAAGCTTCAATTCAAGAAGAGGCTCGAGATAGCATTGTTCCTTTTATGTCATGGTGGACTCCCAAATACCAAGCTCTCACTGCTGCTTTGACAGTTCCTCCTGGTAACTTTACAATCTCTGAATTGGAATTTAGAATTAGTTTGCATACATATCATTACCTTCTTTTCTTTAGCAGTTCAAACCTCTGTCAAAAAGTTGAAAACTATGGGTGGTCGAGCACCAAAAGAATCTCCCCCAGCCAAAATCAGAAAAAGTACTCGTGTATCGCGCAGATTGGTCATGCAACCCTCACGTAGTTCTGAGGTTCCTGCTGATGCAGAAGAATATGATACCATATATGTTTCTTCAATTCCCTTCAACGTTGATGCTCCTGGATCAACTGTTGAACTAGTTTAGCCGCCGAGTTCTATGCCATTGAAAGATGCAGCGTCCCCCACAAAGCACCCAACGCCTGCTGATGTTGCTGAGAACATCATTTCGGCACAAATCATCACTGAAATATCCTCAAAAGTTCCTCCTCCCAAACTAAGTGTTCCTGGTCATGCATCCCATGTTGAAAAAGTCTCCAATACAGTCACTGCCTCAATTGTTGTCGCGGTAATAATTTGCTTATGACTGTATTCTTGTGCCTATTGTCAGTATTTCACTAACTCCTGGTACCTTATTGCAGGATTATTCCTCTCGGCGGATCCAAATGTGCACTCTTCCTTCTGTCACGATGGACTTAGAATTCAGCTTTATGCAAGACATTAAAAGTGAACCCATTCCAGAAGTTCAACCATATCCCAGCATAGAGTCCGTCAGTCATGCTATGGCCACCATCAAATCTTTAATCATTCAAGATTTATTCACATTAACAGAGCAACAATATCAAGAGCTTCTGACGGCTTTTCACTTACTTCAAAGTTCCCAGGGATTTTCTGAATCTCCTTTAGGTATGACTTCTCACTCTTTGCCTTCTATCCTTTCACAGGCCCGAGATGCTGTGAGCAAACATACAGAATTCTCGGCCAAATTGGAGACTTTCAAGGCCTCTAAAGAGATTGTGGATAATCTCAAGAGAGCGAGAGAAAGCAATGTCAACAAACTGATTGAGGTAGATCAAAATTTTGATACTGTGGAAGAACAAATATTACATTTCAAGAAGGAACTGGCTACTTGTGAAGTCAAGAAAGTGAAACTACTTGAGGAGGGTGAATCTCTCAAAGCACAAATATTGTCGGCCGACCAGGAGATTGGTAACACTGGGAACCAATTGGTGAATCAAAAAGCTGAATACCAAGGATGGAACACAATTCTGAATGAATCCATGTCTACGCAGCTAGAATGTAAGCAAAAGTGGGAAGCATTGGTGGCCGCACTGGGTTAATTTTAGCATTTTATGGAGAAAACAATGATTATTTTTGTTGTTAGAACCTTTTCGAACGCATGCTTTTGAACACTTTGGTTTCTTTTATATTTCAGACTAATGGTCTGATTGACCATTTATCGTTGATTATTTTACGCAATCTTTCCTGAAAATTCTCAACTGTTTTATTTATTCACAAACACTTGGTCATAATTTAGCCTAATAATTACAAATGTGGCTTTTACAGCCACTTAGAGATCATGTTCCTCTCGCATACTAGGAATATGTTGCTTCAAATATCTATCACTGATGCATCGTTTGTGGGGTTCCCCTTCTACACTAGCTAGCCAATAATCGTTCTCGTCCATAACTCGATGAACTTTAAATGGTCCCTCCCAAATTAGAGACCATTTTCCCAATTCCCTGTCCTTAACTCCCACAGGTAGTATGACTTTTCAAACCAGGTCTCCTTCATGGAACGACTTCTTTCTAACCCGTTTATTGTAACTCCGAGCCACCTTTTCATTTTGAAGCATGAGGCTATTGAGAGCTTGCATTCGTGTATCATCGAGATCCTCTAACTCTGTGATCATGGCTTCATTGTACATTTCCGGAATCAAATGATTTTGCATAGCTATTTGTAATGACGGAACCATGATTTCCATAGGCAACACAACTTCATGACTATAAGCTAATGCAAAAGGACTTACCCCGGTTGCAGTTCTCTTTGATGTTCTGTATGCCCATAATGTTTTGGATAATAGTCTAGGCCAATCTCTTGGATTGTCTTCCATCATTTTCTGCAAGATTTGAATCAGCACTTTATTAGAAGATTCTGCCTGCCCATTGGCCTGAGGGTAATACGGTGAAGAGAAATGTAGCTTAATGCCATAATCAGTTTCAAAATCTTTCACTTCCGACCCTACAAACATGGTTCCTTGATCTGTACTAATAGATTTTGGTATACCAAATCGATGTATGATGTGTTCCTTGATAAAATTGATCACATCTTTTTGTTCCACCTTTTTCAATGGTATGACCTCCACCGATTTAGTAAAGAATTCGGTAGCCACAATAATGAAATTATGGCCTTTAGATGAAGACGGATAAATTTTCTTGATTAAATCCATAGCCCAACCTCAAAATGGCCATGGTTTTATAATAGCATACATTTCATCAGCAGGAACCCGTTGTATATTGCCATGTTTTTGGCAAGGCTGACATCCTTTAGAGTATCTAATGCAATACTTCAACACTGATGGCCAATAATACCCATGTCTCCTCACGAGCCATCTCATCTTAATTCCTGATTGATGTGCACTGATACTCCTTCATGAACCTGTTTCATGACTTCCATTGCCTCAGGGAACCCAATTCATCGCAACAACAAACCTGTTGGAAAATTCGTTTTCAGATCAATTAAGAATTGATACCCGGTGCAGCGGAAGTTTAAAAATTTTATTTTTATATATGGAACGATTCCATATCATGGATATCAAAACTTTACGAATAAATTATGCAAGTAAAAATAAAATAACAATTAAATTTTTACCTCTTCAAGCAACGGCTTGATTATGGACACCAACAGAATTTAATCTGCTCTTCTTGTATATCCCGGGAACCGATGGCTTCACGATCAATCTCCGGAATAAGGTCCACGAACAGAAAACAGAAACCCTCTGATTGATTGCACTAGAAATCAATCAGATGTTTATCGATGAGAATAAACAGATTTGATCTGTTAATTCAGAAAGTGATTTTTCGGAAAAATCACAGACCGAATTTTCTCAAAAGGGAGAAGGGAATTTTCGAAAAACCCCTTAGAAATTTTTGTGTAGTGTTCGAAAATTGCTAGGAGGAAATCTTGAGAATTTCGAACCCTACATATGTATATATATATATAATTTCTAGACTACATTAAGTTATAATTATGTTAGGACTCTAACTCCTTAGGGCCCATAATCCATAACTTAAGCCCAACAAGACAAGCCCGTTATTATAGAAATTAATATAAAATTCATCATGACTCCGATTGATAAACCGATTTCACCAATGCGCACAGAAACCATTTCTGCACCTTCTAAAGTCAAGATAATTTTTCTGAATCCGAATTCAGTGATTTTCAAAAATGCCCATCCCTATGTCATTTTAGGAAATTTCACTCCCTTTTAGTTAAGAAGTCCAACTTCTCTTTCATTAAATTTAACTCTTTAAATTTAACTATCTCAACGGGGTTTAGTAATTCATTACTTATGTGACCCTCAATGGTTCAGGGATACAGCTAGACGTGGGCTCACAACTCCTTGTGACTCGGAACAACAATTTTCGATTTGCCCAACGAATCATGGTAAGAGCGTCTAGCAACATCGCCCCATGATTCCCTAGGTATCACTGATAGTGCCTGCAAGAACCAGTAGATTTTGGTTAGCGTACAGTACGGTCCCTTCATCCATATATCCCGATCGAATCAACAACCATTGGTGCATCGAGAGTCGTTCGAGATTCGATAACTATGCATTAAATCTTGGAGATCAAATAGTGACATCGCATGTGTTACTAGGAAAACCGAGTAACCTAAAACACATCATGTACTCTGGCCAGAGATTTGTCACACTAATATCTCCTCAGATCGCATAGGATATCCATACTCGCAAGTATGTGGTGAATCCTTGACAACAAAGCATCGACTCCTATATGTGTCGTAACTGTACCCAATCCCGACACCTGATGACCCCAATAGAGTCGGTAAACGAGTCAAAGTACAGTACTAGCATATAGAGTCTTAATGATGTTTTAAGTAGTAAGGACTAATGGTGTACAACCAAAACCGCGAACTTTATCCACTCGATAAGTGATAACCACTTGGAAAGTTCGAATAGGGTAGTTCGATCATTCATCATATGAATATCTATTTGCATGCTTTGAACATCTCCATGTCCATTACCAATGAAACGTGGTACTTGGCATCACAAATGCTAGTCTCAATCTCGAGCAATCCTTATCCTTATTAGCGGACGGCTCAATTGGCTAGGAACTATTTAGAATATACAATGACTATAAGATGTGTTTCATAATAGTGATCTCTCTTTATTCACTATCTCATCTTACTTACACTATAATATATTCAAGGTCTTTATCAAAACATCAATAGTATATCACAATATAACAATATGAAGAAAGACAAAGATAATGCCATTAATGAATGTAAATTATATTAAACAAAGATTGTTTATACATAGAGTCACAAAAGCCCTTAGCCACAAGTTGGCTAACCGGGCACCCACTCTTTCAATCTCCCACTTGCCCTAAAGCCAACTAGTCATACAACGTAATCCCATTGCTTCGCGATGTTGGTCAAACAATGGTCCTGACAAGGGCTTAGTAAGTGGATCTGCGATATTGTCTGTAGAGGCCACTCTCTCGACTGTGATGTCTCCTCTTTCCACAATCTCCCGGATGATGTGGTATTTCCTCAGTACGTGTTTGGATCTTTGATGAGACCTTGGTTCCTTTGCCTGAGCAATGGCACCAGTGTTGTCGCAGTACACCGGAACTGGACCAACAGCTTCAGGAATTACGCCCAACTTTTGGACGAAATTCCTCATCCAAACGGCCTCTTTAGCAGCAGCTGATGCTGCAATGTATTCTGCCTCAGTGGTGGAATCCGCTGTGGTGTCTTGCTTGGAACTCTTTCAAGAGACAGCAATGCCATTGAGCATGAATACAAATCCAGAGGTTGACTTCGAGTCATCCACGTCGCTTTGGAAGATAGAGTCGGTATAGCCTTCCAATTTCAATTTTCTTCCTCCATAAACCATGAATATATTCTTAGTCCTTCTCAAGTACTTAAAAATATCTTTCACGGCTTTCCAATGCATTTGACCGGGGTTGGCCTGATATCTGCTCGTGACACTCAGAGCAAAGGCCACATCCGATCTGGTAGATATCATCCCATACATAATACTACCTATGGCTGATGCATATGGTATGTGTGTCATTTTCTCTATCTCTTCGTCAGTCTTGGGACACATAGACTTGGATAGAGAAACTCTATGACACATAGGTAGATGTCCTCTCTTGGACTCATCCAAATAAAACCTTTTTAATATGGTGTCGATGTAGGTTGCTTGAGTGAGTCCTATCATTCTCTTAGATCTATCTCTATAGATCTGTATCCCTAGAATATAGGATGCCTCAGCCAAATCCTTCATCGAGAATCTACCTGATAACCATATCTTTGTTGACTGCAACATCCCTACGTCATTCCCAATGAGTAGGATGTCATCAACATAAAGCACTAAGAACGTCACCGCATCCTTAACTACTTTCTTGTACACGCACGGTTCCTTCGGGTTTTTGATGAAACTAAAGTCCTTTATTGTTTCATCAAATTTCTGGTTCCAACTTCTTGATGCTTGTTTGAGACCATAAATTGATCTCTGAAGCTTGCATACCTTATGCTCGCTTCCCATGGATGTGAATCCCTCGGGCTGCATCATATAGATTTTTTTCTTAATGTTTCCATTAAGAAATGCAGTCTTCACATCCATTTGCCATATCTCATAGTCATACCATGCTGCTATGGCAATAAGGATTCTTATGGACTTGAACATTGCGACTGGTGAAAAGGTTTCATCATAGTCAACTCCTTGTCTTTGAGTATAACCTTTTGCTACCAATCGTGCCTTGTAGGTAAGTACCTTACCATCAGGCCCAAGTTTTTTCTTGTAGATCCATTTACACCCTATTGGAACAATTCCATCGGAAGGATCTACTAAAGACCAAACTTGGTTTGTATGCATCGAGTCTATTTCCGACTGCATAGCTTCAAGCCATAAATTAGAATCCACATCAAAAATTGCTTCCTTGAAGTTTCTTGGATCACATCCAATTTCGGGTTCACTTTGATCCCCTTCAAGAAGAAGACCATATCGAATAGGAGGTCTAGAAGTCCTCTCGGATCTCCTAGATATATGCGTGTCCGTTGAAGGTTCTTGAGGTGTGTGGTCGTTATTTTGTATCTCGGGTTCTTCTCGAATTTCTTCGAGTTCCATCATCTTGCCTTTATTATCTAATAAGAACTCCTTCTCCATGAAGGTGGCATTCCTCGAAACAAACACTTTTGTCTCATAAGGATGATAGAAATAATATCCGATTGAATTCTTCGGATATCCTACAAAATAACATAAGGTGGATCGACTATCCAACTTATCTCCCACTATCTGCTTCACGTAAGCAGGACATCCCCAAATCCTTAAGTACGAATACTTAGGAGCTTTGCCATTCCATAACTCGTATGGAGTTTTATCTACTGCTTTAGTGTGGACATTGTTCAACAACAATACCGCTGTTTCAAGCGCATAGCCCCAAAATGAAGGTGGGAGCTCAGTGAAGCTCATCATAGATCGAACCATGTCCAACAAAGTTCGATTGCGACGCTCTGAGACACCATTCAGCTGAGGTGTCATAGGAGGAGTCCACTGAGAGAGAATCCCATTCTCTTTTAGATAGCTCAAAAACTCGGTACTTAAGTATTCTCCACCTCGATCCGATCGAAGTGCTTTAATACTTCTACCTTGTATGTTTTCTACTTCAGCCTTGAATTTTTTGAACTTTTCAAATGATTCAAACTTATATTTCATTAAATATAAATACCCATACCTTGAATAATCATCAGTAAAGGTAATGAAGTAGTGTGTCCAAATTTAGTACCGATACTAAATGGTCCACAAACATCTGTATGGATCAAATCCAACAGGTTTTGACTACGCTCAGGCTTCCCTTTGAAAGGAGATTTAGTCATTTTTCCTTTTAGGCAGGACTCACAAGTAGGTAGAGAGTTAATATCAGACATATCAAACATGCCCTCTCCCACTAGCTTGTTCATCCTCCTTGAGGAAATATGACCTAGCCTAGCATGCCAAAGGTTTGCCGGGTTTTGGCTATCATTTTTCCTTTTATTTGTTTTTACCGGTTTATCAACATAATTAATTGGAACGTCTTTTAATTTTAAGTTATATAGATCGTTTTCAAGTTGTCCATTTCCAATCAAACATTCATTCTTGTAAATATTGCAAATCACATTCACAAAATTACAAGAAAAACCATCTCTATCAAGCATAGAAACAGAAATAATGTTTTTAACTAAATCTGGCACAAATAAAACATCTCTCAAAAATAACTTAAAATTGTTCTGCAAAACTAAATAAACGTCTCCCACTTCTTTGGCTTCAACTCTGGAACCATTTCCAAGCCTCAGCTGGGTCTCACCCATCCTAAGCTTACGACTTCTTGTCATCACCTGCAAATCATTGCAAATGTGAGATCTACATCCGGTATCCAATACCCAAGAAGTAGTATTAAGTGAAACATTTATTTCAATGTAAAACGTATCCTTTGCAGTTCGCAACTGCTCGAGGTATTCCTTGCAGTTACGTTTCCAATGACCGGGTTTCTTGCAGTGATGGCAAACATCTCCAGATATGTTCACGTTTGAAGATTTTTTCTTGGCCTTCTTTTGTGGTACAATTTTCTTGGGTGGGGCAGAACGTTTCTTACCCTTTCCACTTGGCCCCTTCTTGGAGTAAGAAGAGGAGCCAACCAAGAGTACCGGTTTATCCTTCTTTAATGTGGCCTCATAAGACACAAGCATATTGACCATCTCTTCAAGGGTGGCCTCTATCTTGTTCATATTGAAGTTCACCACAAATCCGTCAAACGTCGAAGGAAGGGAAAGAAGCAACAAGTCCGCGTTTAGTTCATGCTCCAAAGTCAAATCGAGTGTTACCAATTTTTCAATGAGCCCAATCATGTGTACCCCATGCTCACGGACCGAAGTCCCATCTTGCATGCGGCATGTCATGAGCTCTTTGACGGTGGCATACCTCTCCGACCTTGACTGAGCTCCAAAAAGTTCCTTGAGGTGCATGTGTATGTCAGCAGCATTCACGACATCCTCAAATCACCTCTGGAGTTCATCAGACATTGAAGCTTGCATATAGCACTTGGCCTTGACATCATGGTCCCACCATTGATCAAGTTTTGCCAATTCTTCCGGACTTATATTAGCCGGTGCTTCTTTGGAGGATTCTTTTCTAACACGTAGAAAATTTTCTCCGAGTTTAGAACAATCTTTAATTTATGGAACCATTCCGTATAGTTTGCGCTAGTCAATTTGTTTTGTTCAAGAATTGAGTATAGTGAATTGCGCGAATTCATTGTAATGAAATACTGAAAAGAAACAGACAATAATCAGTGATTGTTTAATTAATTTACTAAGACATAAAATATGGCAAAATTTAATTTTATGAATTTCACTACCCTCTAGTGAAAACGGGAAACTTGTTTTCTTAGTGGGAACATGGAGTCCAATTGACAAACTATAGTTATTGCCCAATTGCTTCCAAAGCAACCCCCATGTTTTTACCTCATGTCTAATAAGGGCCCAATAATATGACGCCGTTTAATGTGACATGTCAAGATGACCCATCAATATTAAGTTGTGATGGACGGTCGCCATGTGGATCCCCAATAATATGAGCCAATCCCATGGGAGTTACACCCAACTTACAACATGTGTCGATCCAATGTACAGCTTTCCGACGAACGGGCCCCCTCAATAATATGAGCCGGACCATGCCCGCGGGTAGCATCTCATACATTGATCGTTGATGGAAGGTAGGAACATTTAAACAATATTTAAATTCCCTTTTGTTTATCTTGATATCAATTTTAAATCATATTTAAAATGAGGAATTTTTAATTTTTGAAAATCTGTCTCATCATGCAATTTATGTATGCTTGCGGGATTCATACAATTTAGTCTAAACATGCATACATCAATAATATCATATATTATTTAAGGATGATCGATCTCATTATCTAATCGACCCGTGGTTGCCAATCACGAATCTAAGTCCAATCCTAGGTGATATGCAAGTATGCAATGCAATCCTATTACATTGAGTTTCCATTTACATTTCTTCGGTCTTTATCGTCTGCTAGGCCCACCATTGTTTTCAAATCTTTATATCCCACTAAGTCTAACAAATTTATAATAAATTTTGATGACAAGTAGGGGATACATATTTAAGGGGTGGGAACGGGCCATAAACCAAGCCCACTTTTAATTACAAATGACAATTCAAATTGGGCTATAAACCAAGCCTATTAATAAAACCCAACAACAATAAAACCAAATGTAAATTACCTAACATACACCTAAAACATTGGTCATGGCAATCGATCATTCTTTTATCCAATAATTAATTCAATAAATAAAACATTGGATAACATGCAATGACATCATAATTAAAAGATAAAATCATATTTTATCTAATACTTTCATAAGATCATATCTTATCATCAATTGTACCAAAATAATTAATTTTATAAAATCTAATTTAACGGATAAGATTTACAAATTTTTCAAAAATTCAAATTTATCCAAAAATCAATTTTAAAAATTTCGGACTCAAACAATTCGATCCGATGCCTCGTGAACCAATCAAAAACAATTTTCGATCGGACCAAAAACTAGAATTTCAAAATTTCAAAATTTTAATTAAAAATTGAATTTTAATTTTTCCCGGACTGCCCGGGAAATTCCCGGGCAGCCCCCTCCTCCACGTGGGACAGGGCTGCCCACGTGGAGGCGGGCAACTTCGTCGCTGCCCGTGGGCAGCGACGATCGCTGCCCCGATGCCCCTGTTCCGTCAAAATTTTAATTTTTAAAATTTGTTTTGTTTTCAAAAAACCGAGGCCAAATATTTTGTACAATCGATTAATTTAATCGTTTGATCTGAGCAACCTGTCTCTGACGCCACTGTTGGAAAATCCGTGTTCAGATCAATTAAGAATTGATACCCGGTGCAGCGGAAGTTTGAAAATTTTATTTTTATATATGGAACGATTCCATATCATGGATATCAAAACTTTACGATTAAATTATGCTCCATAATCAAGCTGTTGTTTGAAGAGGTAAAAATTTAATTGTGATTTTATTTTTATATATGGAACGATTCCATATCATGGATATCAAAACTTTACGATTAAATTATGCAAGTAAAAATAAAATCACAATTAAATTTTTACCTCTTCAAGCAACAGCTTGATTATGGACACCAACAGAATTTAATCTGCTCTTCTTGTATATCTCGGGAACCGATGGCTTCACGATCAATCTCCGGAATAAGGTCCACAAACAGAAAACAGAAACCCTCTGATTGATTGCACTAGAAATCAATCAGATGTTTATTGATGAGAATAAACAGATTTGATCTGTTAATTCAGAAAGTGATTTTTCGAAAAAAATCACAGACCGAATTTTCTCAAAAGGGAGAAGGGAATTTTCGAAAAATCCCTTAGAAATTTTTGTGTAGTGTTCGAAAATTGCTAGGAGGAAATCTTGAGAATTTTGAACCCTACATATGTATATATATATATAATTTCTAGACTAGATTAAGTTATAATTATGTTAGGACTCTAACTCCTTAGGGCCCATAATCCATAACTTAAGCCCAACAAGACAAGCCCGTTATTATAGAAATTAATATAAAATTCATCATGACTCCGATTGATAAACCGATTTCACCAATGCGCACAGAAACCATTTCTGCACCTTTTAAAGTCAAGATAATTTTTCTGAATCCGAATTCAGTGATTTCCAAAAATGCCCATCCCTATGTCATTTTAGGAAATTCCACTCCCTTTTAGTTAAGTAGTCCAACTTATATTTCATTAAATTTAACTCTTTAAATTTAACTATCTCAATGGGGTTTAGTAATCCATTACTTGTGTGACCCTTAATGGTTAAGGTATACAACTAGCCGTGGACTCACAACTCCTTGTGACTCGGAACAACAATTTCCGACTTGCCCAACGAATCATGGTAAGAGCGTCTAGCAACATCGCCCCATGATTCCCTAGGTATCACTGATAGTGCCTGCAAGAACCAGTAGATTTTGGTTAGCGTACAGTACGGTCCCTTCATCCATATATCCCGATCGAATAAACAACCATTGGTGCATCGAGAGTCGTTCGAGATTCGATAACGATGCATTACATCTTGGAGATCAAATAGTGACATCGCATGTGTTACTAGGAAATCCGAGTAACCTAAAACACATCATGTACTCTGGCAAGAGATTTGTCACACTAATATCTCCTCAGATCGCATAGGATATCCACACTCGCAAGTATGTGGTGAATCCTTGATAACAAAGCATCGACTCCTATATGTGTCATAACTGTACCCAATCCCGACACCTGATGACCCCAATAGAGTCGGTAAACGAGTCAAAGTACAGTTCTAGCATATAGAGTCTCAATGATGCTTCAAGTAGTAAGGACTAATGGTGTACAACCAAAAACGCGGACTTTATCCACTCGATAAGTGATAACCACTTGGAAAGTTCGAATAAGGTAGTTCGATAATTCATCATATGAATATCCATTTGCATGCTTTGAACATTTCCATGTCTATTACCAATGAAACGTGGTACTTGGCATCACAAATTCTAGTCTCAATCTCGAGCGATCCTTATCCTTATTAACGGACGGCTCAATTGGCTAGGAACTATTTAGAATATACAGTGACTATAAAATGTGTTTCATAATAGTGATCTCTCTTTATTCACTATCTCATCTTACTTACACTATAGTATATTCAAGGTCTTTATCAAAACATCAATAGTATATCACAATATAACAATATGAAGAAAGACAAAGATAATGCCATTAATGAATGTAAATTATATTAAACAAAGATTGTTTATACATAGAGTCGCAAAAGCCCTTAGCCACAAGTTGGCTAACCGGGCACCCAATCTTTCAAAACCATCCATTCCTTTCCTATATAAATCACCCTCCACCAATATATATTTAAGGACTTTCATCTTTAGACCATAAGGGACTAATTTCTCAGGGAATTGTAAAGCTTCTTTTAGTTCCTCTCTCCAATCACCTGCCAAATTAACATCCACATTAAAAGTCTCAATTTGTAATCCCCTGTGTATGATGGAGGGATGATTCTTTTTTTGAATTAACACCAGTCTATGGGTGAGTTCCTCGGACAATCTCAACCCTGAAGCAATTTGAGCTAATTCATTGGCCTCCCAGTTTTGCTGTCTTGGTACATACTGAAAATTTATTTCCTCAAAATCATCAGCCAGCTGGGAAGCGGCTGCAAAATATGGGATCAATGATAAGCTAGTACATTTGTATTCTTCGGCTACTTGCTGAAGTACCAACTGTGAGTCCCCAATTACATGGATGTTCTTTGCTTGTAAATCTTTGAGAATCTCCAATCCAATCACCAATGCTTCAAACTCTGCTTGGTAGTTAGTACAAGGAAAATCCAGATTAAAGGATAAGACTGTTTTCACTCCGGTTGGAGATATAATCACTATGCCTACACCTGCAGTTCCTTCAGTACTGGACCCATCAAATTTCAATGTCCATGGTGGTTGTTCGATCCCATACACAAGGATTTCCACCTCCTCCGGTATTGATTCATCAGAACCAGGATGATGAGCTAAGAAATCTGCGATAGCCTGTCCCTTTATGGACTTTTGAGCACAATAAATCAATGTAAACTCTGTTAACGCTAATGACCATTTACCAATTCGACCTGATAACACCGGTCTATTAAGCATGTATTTGACCAAATCAGTTTTTGACACAACAAATACAGTTGACTGAATTAAATAATGCCTCAATTTGGTACATGCATAAAACAAAGTTAAACACAATTTTTCAATAGCAGAGTATTTACATTCCACTTCATGTAGTGAACAACATAAATAATATATAGCCTGCTCCTTATTTTCTTCATTGTTTTGGGCTAGTAGGTACCCTATTAATTCCGAAGCGGCTGCAATATATAATTTCAAAGGAACTCCATACCTTGGAGGCATCAATATTGGTGGTTTAGATAAGTACTGTTTTATCCTTTCAAAATATTCTTGATGGTGAGCCTCCCACATGAATTCATCAGACTCCTTGAGCTTCAATAGCTGAGAGAACTCTTTAGTTTTACCTTCCAAGTTCGAAATTTACCTTCTTAAGTAATTTACCTGGCCCAAGAACCTTTGTAGTTCCTTTTTACTCTTCGGTGGCCTAGCCTCTATTATGGATTTGGACTTATTTTGATCCACTTCAACACCACGCTGGTACACCAAAAAACCTAGGAAGTTCCCAGCTTTAACTCCAAAGGCACATTTCATTGGATTTAACTTTAGATTATGTTTCCGCATCCGTTCAAAAATCTTTCTCAAATGCTCCACATGATCTTCAAATTTTCTTTACTTCACCACAATATCATCGATATATACTTCAATGAAGTGGTTAATCATATCATGAAAGATTGCCTTCATTTCCCTTTGATAAGTTGCACCAGCGTTCTTTAATCCAAATGACATCACAAGCCATTCAAAAGTGCCAATAGCACCTGGACATCTAAAGGCAGTCTTTGATGTATCTCTTTCATCAATTTTTATTTGGTTATACCCAGAGTAACCATCAATAAATGAAAATAATTCATTGTTGGCTACTGAGTCAACGAACATATCCATTATTGGCATCACATATACATCTTTTGGAGTGGCTCTATTAAGATCCCTGAAATCAATACAAACTCTTAGTTTCCCATTCTTTTTTATTACAAAAACTACATTTGAGAGCCATTCTGCATATCTGATTGGTCAATTGAACCCTACTTTCACAAATTTCTCTATTTCATCCTTCACCTTTGCTTCCACTTCTTTAGACATTCGCCTTGATGGTTGTTTGCATGGCTTGAAATTGTCTTTGATAGGAAGAGGATGTTCTACCAAGTGCCGATCCAAACCAGGCATGTCTTCATAACTCCAAGCAAAACAATATTTGAATTCTGCCAATAATTTCTTCATCTTGATTTTCAATTCATCCTTGAGCAAAGCACTAATATACACAGTCTTCGGATTATCCAAGTCTCCCAAATTCATTTCCTCTAAAGGATCTTGAACCTGGGGTTGGTGATCTTCTAACTGTGATGGTGCATATGCGAGATCTCCCAACTGTAATTCCTCAAAATAATCAGGTTCCTCTTCAAAAATAATCTCCGACCCATTTACTTCCCATAGTAAACTATCCCGTATCAAGTCAATTGTTTGCTGCACCTGGGTTTTCCTGATGGAGGTTGCAGCCACCTCTAGTTCAACTTGATGGAACTCAATCATCAATACCTTCAATGAGTGGCTGGATCATCGGCCTAGGAGGCGCAATGGCAGTAGTCTTGAGAACTCTACTGGACATTTTATTGGTTTCTAGTGTCTCCATATACACGGATTTGGGTTGGCCACTTTTGTTCTTCCCATAGAACTTAATTGGTCCAAAATCACCATTGTAATATCTGGATTCAACTACACTGGAACTTGCTTGAAAGGGTTGGGAGTCCTCTTGTACAATTTCCACATCGTCTCCTATCCAAAACATCAGGAACTGATGCATTGATGAAGGTATGCAATGATTTGCATGGATCCAATCTCGGCCTAACAAAGCCTGAAAATTGGCAGAAGAATTTACCACAAAGAATGTTGAAATTGACGTTTTACTTCCCACCAAAACTTCTACAGGAAATACCCCGATAGTCTTAGTAGCTTCACCAGTGAATGCTGTTACAGAAACCTACGTAGGGATAAGATCAGATTCTACTTTTCCAAGGTTCTTGAACACCCTTAATGGTAAAATATTCACTACAGAACCATTATCAATTAAAACCCTTGATATTGGATGAACATTTACATGTGCCTTGATATACAGAGGTCTGATATGCTTGGTCATATCAATAGCAGGCTTTTCAATAACCACTCTCTTTGGTTTATGTGGTTCCTCTTCAATAGTAACCCCATGGCATGGTTCTCTAGAAACATCCTCCTGCATTAAATCCACTCGATCAGCAGGCTCTTCCTTGGACTTAAAAAAATCAGGCACAATCAAAGATCCCGTGGCACAAACCACCGATATGGTGAATTCGCCTACTTGGAAACTAACTTGTTTCTTGCTATTTGGTTCCTCATCAGACAACAAATCATCATCCTCAAATTCTTTGTCTTCCGTTGCTTTTCTACCAAATTTACTTTTATTTGGTATAGATGGTCCTTCTTCAGCTCTGCGTTCCCTTGCCTTCTCTTTTAAAAGCCTTCTTTTTTGAGTTCTTGTAAGTGGCAAGGGAAATTTTTTGTGACGCAATAACTGCCACACCCCTTCATGTTGCACATTAGGTGGAACAAAAAATCTTGGTTTATCCTTCCGCGAATCTCGAGTTCCTTGACCATGGTTCACTTTCCTGGACAATGGTCCATTGGTTTTATGATGTACTCTTATCTGTTGTGGAACCCACTTGTTGCCTCCTGAGCATGTCCGTTTGGAACTATCAAAAGAATTCCTTGGCCCATAGGCCATGGTTCTTTCTTTATGTTCCTGAATCCTATCATTATTTCTACACCGAGTGGGCTTATCTCTGTAATTCTCCGCTTTGACCTCAAACGACATATATTTGGAAGCGCAAACCTTGCTTCACTGGTTTCCTCATATGCACCTCTCTTTCTCATCGAAACTCCCTTTTTTTGGTTAATAATGTTTCTGAGATCCGAAGTAATGACATTCACTTGAGCCATTGGAGAGAAAGGATCTTCGTCTATCAACATGGTATCTTTCTTTTCAGGGAACTTCAGTATTCCTTTTGTAATCTTGTCTTGGACGATGTTCCTGAAAGCTCAACAAGCATTGGTGATATGATTAAAAGAATTATGATACTTACAATATTATTTTCCTCTCAATTCCTCTTTATTTGGGATATGATGATCTGTTGGAAAGGTGATAAACTTTTCCTTGATGAAGAAATAAAAAATCTCCTCTGTTTTTGACACATCAAATGTGTACTGTATGAAATTCTGACCTTGCATCATTGAGGAACCTGGTTTCATTGTTTCTCCTGCCTTGTGCTTTAAAGACGGGCATACAAAGGATCCCGATTTACCCACCTCTGCCAATGCAACAATCTCCACGTCTTGATAATAAGAACCAACAGTAGTTTTCTTTCTTCGGGACTCTTCCTGCAGGAGCTCTTCATACTCAGCCACTTTTGCGGCCATTTCATAGAAATCACGGAATTCAGTTCCCTGGAACTTCTTCCTCAACTCAAATTCCAATCCTTTTTGAGCCAATTTGACGAATTCAGGTTCTGGAAGGAACACCTTACAACGACTTTTTAATTTCTTGAACCGTTCAATGAACAACCATGCTGTTTCTCTAGATTTTTGAGTTAATTAGGATAAATCAGCAATGCTAGTCTTTGGTTTCGTTCGGTAGAACTGAGAATGAAACAATTTTTCCAACTCATGCCAGGTAAAAATAGAGTTCCTTGGCAACTGAGTGTACCACGTAAAAGGTGTTCCGGTAAGAGTATTCGGGAACAACCTCATTTTAAAAAATGGGAAATTTTCATAGTTAGCCAACATGCGACATCAAATAGTGAACCGTGCTATGTGTTCTGTAGAAGATTGATCATCATCCCCTGAGAACAATGTAAAATCAGGTACCTTGAAACATTTGGGATAAGGATTATTAATGTCGATAATCTTTGGATAAGGCTTGTGGAACTCTGGTCTAACCATTAGTCTAATCCCAGGTCCATATAGATCCTGCACCATTTCCCTCAACAGATCCTGATCCATTGGTGCTGGCCCATTCAAAGGGTGATGATAAGTGTTTGCCCCCCGAGCATTCATCATGGGATAAGGGCAAACAAATGGTTCCTCGTACAATCCAGACTGAGCTCCTGGATTTGTGACTGCAAAGCATTGAATAACAAGTCCTTTTCTATTGGTTCGTGGATTTGGAGGAACTCTACCCCACTGTTCTTCTTCCCTTCTATGAGGAGGATTATACCTTTCATTTTGATGAACAAAACCAGAGTACCCAGGGCGGCGAAAATCACCTGCCGGGGACCCTCCATTTGAACCACCACCTTCATTTGGTTTGTGGCTTTCTTCAGCAACTTTCTTTGGATTCACTGTTGGTTCCTGAGTTACAGTGATCTTAGGAACAGATTCTACACCAGACTTAATTTTGCTCATCTCACCTCGCATAAAACCCATGGCCGATATCACCAGCCTATGAGCCTCTTCCAGACGTTCCATGGTGCTAGAGACCACCATATCCATATCTTCAAAATTTTTCGAAATAATGGAATCAACCTTCTCGGTAGGAACCAACAACATTTCTGGAATGGTGCTAGGTCTCCCATCCTCGTTAATTCGTTGGGTTTTTTCAACATTTTCACCCTTTATCTGCATAATAATTTCTGCATCACCGACTTGTGAAACAAAAACTCCAGCACCATCTCCTTGCGATGACTTGCTATCACCTTTCTCTTGATATCTACGGTTCTTCGACGCCATAAAGGTCCCACTAGGCATGCCAAAATTATGTTTGCACACAAAAATTGGCTCGAGCGGGTTGATTGAAGGCGTGCCAGGCACGTGAGTGCCAAATGAAAATAAAAAATGAAAAATAAAAATCTAACTTCTAAAACCAAGCAAAAATGAGTCTCGGTTTCGTTGTCGGTCTCAAGTTCACCGGTAAAACGCTAAAGAACTAAAATATAGTAAAAGAAGAATTATTAATAGCAACCGAATATTGATTCTTTGCTACTAAAAATTCAAAATGACAAGTGTTTGCCATACTAATAACAAAAGAAAGTGATGTAATAGTTCAAGGAACCCAGCAAAAATAAGCTAAAAATGTACGCTAAAATGTCTAGAAAATGATAAGATGAGGATACGAAATTTTATGCAGAAAGATTGCTGAAAATATAGAGCTTTTTGAGAGCTATGTATGTTGATGAGATGATGTCTGTTTTTTTCTTTTTTCCGATTGTTCTTTTGTTTCCAATTCCATAACTTCCCACCCCACTACTTCTCAAAATGGGCCACGTTCACGTCATCCTTCTTCAAAATTGTTTCTGACTTGGTTACCCTTTTCAAATTTAACTTCCACCTCATTTCTTGCCGCTTGATTTTAATTTTTTGGGTCTTGTTTCTGATGGGCCGAAATAATCGGGCTTCACAATTTTCAGGAGCTGTGCCAAGGAACTTGAATTCCTAAAATATTTTATTTTATGGGATAACACAAGGTAAACTCGTTATCAATCTCGATAAACTCTCTATCGATTGAAATTTTGAAACCTCTGAGTCCAACGACGCTCAAACAAATCTGAAAGGAGATGAATATTTCTCAATATCAATCATTCAATTCAAATCAATTCCAAAACTCATTCAAACTTCCAAATTCATAATTTCTCAAACCGGCGGCATAACGGCTAACCGAAAAACCACAGATAACAACACAACTCTCCAAATCAATTCATAACAACATCAATACATCCAAATTACATAAAAACGTGGCAATATACAAAATCCCAAAAATTTACATTTTTTAATTATCTTCCAAAACTCATAACAAATCCAAACGCTGCTATTTTTTCGATCCGTCTAAGATATACTATTGTGACTAGCTCAAGAACACGTATATCCAATAAAACCATAATCCATCAACAACCCAAAATCGAAATATTTTGGATCGAAATAAAACTTATGGTAGAACGAAGCCCTTGTAGCTGTGATCGCGGATATACGATAAAATCTGAATTCTGCCAGACGGATCGAGCGAATCAAAAAATCCAAAAGTATGGAGAAAGCAAAAATGGAGGTCCTCGCTTGGAAGAGAAGAAGAAGGAGAAGAAATACACTCCTACATGCCTACACATATAAATATCAAGCCAAGACTAAGTCAAAATAGGAAATTGCACTTTAGTCCCCAAATTCTTCAAAAATTGCAATCCAGTCCCTGATCAAAGAGTTCAAAACTTCCAATTCAATCCTCAAATTTCATAATCTCGGAATATCAATATCAATCTCAATTAAGATAATTTTAGGGCGTTACAGATTAGGTTAGCAAGATGACGACAACAGTGATGTCATCGCCAGAACGGACGCAAAGTTCCAGGTCAGGGAAAAGTGTGCGGTTTGCATATAATTTGATTGACATGTGGCAGGTAAGGTGGAGAATGGACACAACTTTCCCAGAACGGACGCAAAGTTCTCCGCCTATAAATAGGGGTTCCGAGGGCCACATTTCTCACACCAAATTCCAACTTCTCTCTCGGTCTTCAGTGTATTCTAGGGGTTTTGGGGTGTTTTCAGCCTTCTTAGGCTTTTTCTGGAGATTGTCAAGGCACTACGGGGTTGCTGCGGAGAGGATCCCAAGTTTTGGGACAGTCGCCATCAAAGGGCTGACGACGAACGCAGGTATAGCTCTGGCTCCTTATAGTAAATAGGGAGTATGCTATAGTCTAGTTAAAGCTTTTAGAATAAGATTATAATGCATGAATACTTTGCATTGTAATACGAACGATAGGCTTGGACATAAAGCTGGTTTAGCATTTCTTATTATATGAGGTACGCAAGTATTATTCGAGATATCCAGATTGTGTATGCATGTATTATGTGTTTGCATGGATTATGTGATTTCATGTTTTATATGCCTTTATATACAATATGTCATGATTGTATGTTGCATACATGAGCATATTGAGCATTTACTTTAGAGGTATCCTATAGTAGGGCACTCACCCTACGAGTTGTGGATGGTTGGATACGTAATTCTTGTGTCAGGTCATCGTTATGGTTGGACACTTGTACTAGAATCTGGTCACCATTATCCACTGGATATAGGAGCCACCTGCTGAGGCTATGGCGCAGCGTGCTATATACCATGAGCTCGGTCTATGAGCTTGTTTCTTGACCTGAGTGTCTTGGTACCCAGTTCACTTGCATACATGCACATATAATACCATATACTCATACTCTCGTACTGAGCCTATCATGCTCAAGTCCCGTACTTTGTTGTATATTGACACCCTATTCCATGGAGCAGGTCTGCGGCTGGATGAGGCGGGTGGTTCAAGAGGGCTTAGGCAATGGATGGCCAGCAGGGTTTTGTCTAGGCTTTTGTTTATGATGTATTTGAGTTGATAAATGTTTCTATATGGTTGTATCATAATTATTTGGGATTTATTTATGCTTTTTTGCTGATAATTTTTTGATGATTTATTTAATTAAGTTAAATGCATGCTAAAGATTCTGATTAGTAGGTGATCACGATGCGGGTCACTACACTTGTTGTGCTCTAAAAGCCTTAACTAAGGTATTACATACTCCCTAATATCTATAGGGATCCAAAGTTATAACTGCTTCCGTAGTCAGCCCGTTGATGGCGACTGCCTCAAAACATAGGCACAGCTCCGTTGTTATCCCCGAAGCGCTCCGCCACTCCCTGCTTTCCAATAAGACTCCTAGAAACCCCAAAAATCGACTAGAAAGATCTGAGAACAAGAGAGAGAAGAGGAAAATGGGAAAGGGAAAATGAGGCTCGACACCCCTTTAAAGAGACATCGATCGGAACCTCCGATCGCACGATCGGAGCTTCCGACCCCTCTCAGCAACCCACGTGTCAAACAATGGCTGGTTGTCGACAGCCCGATCGGAGCTTCCGATCTCCCTGACATCATTGCTTACATATTCTTTTGGACAGTTAGCCCTGGTGATGATCGGAGCCTCCGATCTGAGTTCGGAGATTCCGATCTCAACGGAGCTTCCGAACCCTATTCGGAGCTTTCGTTCTCTTCGAAGCTTGAATCTCTTATCGGACCATTCTTGATCGTTCTGAATCCATTTTTCAACTCCTTAGACTAATTTGGAAATCCTTTAATCATGTTTTAGCCAATTTAAAAATATATAGGCACTTGATTAACTTAATTTAGAGACGGGTTACTACATACTCCCCCACTTAAGAGATTTTGTCCTCGAAATCAGGACTAAGATAACAGAATACAATGCTAAAAAATCTTATTACAATACTGTAGTTTCAATTACAACTTAAATGAGGAAATAAAATACAATCAAAACAACTCTGGATGTTCAGAACTCATACGACTGATAGCGCTAAGTCATGTCGCGCCCAAATTAACCCAACTCAAATTAACTAAATAAACATGTAGTAGCGATAGTAGGGATCATTCCCACGAGGAAGGTGAAATTTATTTGTGTTCTTAAAAATACTGAAAATAATTAAAAAGGGGTTTTTGGATTGAAATTTTCTACTATTAATTAGCAATTTAAAATGAAATTCTATCAACTATCATGCAAGATTAAATTATAACGAAGAAATCAATTAGAAACAAGCCTTGGTATCGATCGACTACACCCTTGAAATTATTCATTCGATCATCGATTATCTAAAAATAATTAATTATCATTGAATATTCATCTTTGAAAACTTAATTCCTATTTTACCTTAATCTTAGTTAACTAGACACAAGCGTTCTAAATTAACCCTTACCAATGAATTAACCCAATACAAGCGATTAGATTTAAATCCAAGATATCATGCAAACTAGTGAAACTGATGAATTTAGACAACACATACACAAGCGGTTGTATTTAATCTAGTCAATAGTTGTTCTTACAATTTAATAAACTCACAAGCGGACGATTATTAATTTCAATTGCTTCACAAATTAGATGATTCAAACAATTACAGATTTGAATTCTAATTTAGCAGTAGATTGTATGAAAAAATCATCGGTGATCAATCTAATAATCAAACACACAAGCATGACAATCAATTTCAAACAACTCTTGATACTCAATTGGAATTAAACAATGAAAAACTGAATCTCACAAATAAATAAATCAAGGGATTGTCTTCCTCAACCAAGTTCTAAATCCTAGACACAAAGATTCATGAAATTCTAAAGAAAATTCAAAACAAGAGAAGAAATTTAAGAATATTAAGGAGAAAACCTAGCCGCCAAAGAATTTCTTCACGTTCTTGTTTACAAGTCTGATTTTCCAGTTATTAAAATCGGAAATAAAAGTCTTAAATATAGACTAGAGCCTTTAAAAATAAAGTTTCCTAATATAAAATATTTTCCCGAACTGCGCAGCTCGCTCGATTGGTAGAAAATAACCGATCGAGCGAGAAAAACTCTGTCTCAAATCCTGCTTTTCTTCTTCTGGCCGCTCGATCGGTATGTTTATGCAGATCGAGCGGAAATAACTTTTGACTCCATTTTCCAGCTAAAAAATCATCGGTGATCAATCTAATAATCAAACACACAAGCATTACAATCAATTTCAAACAACTCTTGATACTCAATTGGAATTAAACAATGAAAAACTGAATCTCACAAATAAATAAATCAAGGGATTGTCTTCCTCAATCATGTTCTAAAACCTAGACACAAAGATTCATGTAATTCTAAAGAAAATTCAAAAGAAGAGAAAAAATTTAAGAATATTAAGGAGAAAACCTAGCCGCCAAAGAATTTCTTCACGTTCTTGCTTCCAAGTCTGATTTTCCAGTTATGAAAATCGAAAATAAAGTCTTAAATATAGACTAGAGCCCTTAAAAATAAAGTTTTCTAATTTAAAATATTTTCCCGAACTGCGCAGCTCGCTCGATTGGTAGAAAATAACTGATCGAGCGAGAAAAACTCTGTCTCAAATCCTGCTTTTCTTCTTCTGGCCGCTCGATCGGTATTTTTATGCAGATCGAGCGGAAATAACTTTTGACTCCATTTTCCAGCCAAAATGTTACATCCTACACAATAAACCCGAAAGCATGTTATGAAGATAGGATGCATGAAATATGAACCAAATACTTAACTAAAACATATAAATGCATGCAAAACAACAACAGAATAATATTAAAATATGCAATACAAACACGACTATCAAATTACCACCCACTTAATCCTTGCTCGCCCTCGAGCAAGTCATGCAAAAAACAATACGTCAACATAACAAAAACATAAGCAAGGACGAATCATGAATATCATAGCCTCAACGAAGTTTCTCCCACAAAAACAAGCTTACGAATACTCTCAATTTTCCATGATACACCTCCAGTCGAATGTAAATGTGTGTGTGTGTCATGTTATCCCAGCTACATGCAACTTCAAAAGACATGTTTTCAAGACTGTTTGCCGACCTAGGACACTTCAGTGTAAGTTTCACAATCAATTGTGGGGACCCGGGTTGCTAATCTTATCTTAGGGCAATTTATTAGAATTAACAATTAATCAAATACACAAAGGATATAAAGAACCAAGAGCTAAAATTTTTTTTTTTTTTAAAATTACACTGTCTCGCTCGATCGGCAAAAGTTGCCCGATCGAGCGAGCTCAAACTTGAAGCTCTCGGGTCCAGGACATACTTGGCCTCGCTCGATCGGTGAATTTCTACCGATCGAGCGGGCACAAAACTTGATTTCTCGTCCTTGCAAAATAAGGGCCTCGCTCGATCGGTGAACTTCAACCGATCGAGCGGGCTCCAAACTCAGAAAATTCTGCTGCTAACAAAGTGCTGTCAAAGATAGAAACAATAACCATAATCTCTTGTACAATCTACCAAATAAGATACATGCTATCTCATAATATCTAATAAGCTTCCATACACAAGCTAAGACATATTCAACTACTTATACAACATTATTGTATCTATTCTAACATGGTTCATCAACTCAAAGTACATGTAATGCTGCTAACACCCGTGTCCTCACATTCTAAAACTCTATCTTGAGCCATCACTGTCTCTTCTGACTAGCTCCTGCCCCACCTATTGCCATGCACACATACAAAACAAAGAAATAGCCGGATACCTCTGGTGAGAATAAAATCCCAGTATAAATAACAAAACATGCAATAACAATAGCATCTCATCTAATGCTATAAAATAAATGCAATGCATGTTTGAAGAATAGGCTATCAAAGCTGATATCAATAAAGCTTGGTTCTTTGGGATCCCGAGGAATAAAATAACTATCAAACCGCCGACACTCCCAATCGAGGCGGCATCAAGTATTTTAATCCTCTGACTTTGGTGCAATTATAGAGAGTCTTCTGGCTCTGAAAGCTAAGGCTGCAATCCATGCCACTCAACTATAATTCTCCAAATGTCATTTCGCACTCTAGGCTAATCTGCCCTTTTTTCTTTACAGGCTGGAGTTCAAGATGAATGCAACATAAGCTGTATGCATTAAGACTGTAAAACATCTTGAACATGTAATCACATAATCAAACAAAGCATCAATACTCATATAAATCACATAGAAGCACATAACAAAACAATAGCAAGAACGTATGTGATTTACTCGAGAATAATGGCTATCTTGAGGGTTCTATCCCATCTGGATAGCTGTCATTTATACCTTTCGATGTCGAGTTTGAAAGTACTTCAAATCTGTAAATACAATCAACAACAACATGTCAAAATCTGCTCAGCTTCTCAACTTCATTTCAAATACAATACTAGCAAACCTTGCTTCAACTCTTTCTGGGTTCGAATCGGGATTCTCGAATCGTCAATCTTCGAATGAAAGCTGAGAAATAACATATCAAATAACTAATAATATCAGATGCAACTCAAACCATGCTCCTTTTAATCAATCATATCAAAGTCTTGACATTTTGCGTATCAACGGCATAACGGCTACAAACCGGCAATCCAAACAATATCCAAAACAATCCAACAATCAAGATCACTTATAATCTCATATCAATATCATCAAAAACATCATAATCAGATAGGGTAGGGTTCGAATTTTGCTTCATAAAATCATATAAAATCCGAACGATAGTTTTTTTCCGAACCGTCTGCGAATACGTAATCGGTACAGCTCATAATTGCTTATATCTTAAAATCATAAATTTCTATCTTCAACATACAAATAAAGTCTGAGAAATATGAATGAAACTTGTACCAAAACAAAGGTCTCGGAGCGATGATCGCAGATATATATTATCTGGAGTTTCTGACAACCGAAGCACGAGTTATCGAAGCTTTTCAAGAGAAAAAATGGAGTCTTAGGGTTTTCAGCCGTTCTTCCTTTTCTTCTGATGCTTCACGTTGGAATCAGATATATTAAAGGTGAGTTGAGATATATATTAGCCAAATTACAGTTTAGTCCCTGAACTTTTGGCTATTTGCAATTCAGTCCCCAGAGAAGCGATTTAATTCAATTTCAATCCTTTTCAATTTAAGAATATTAGAATTTAATTCTAAACTCTAAATATTCCCAAATTAAATATTCTCGGATTAAAATTAAATAATTCCGGGCCTTACATTTCTCCCCCACTAAGACATGAGTTCGTCCTCGAAATCATAAGCAAGCTGTATAGACAATCTGTATACACATAAGAGAATGAAAGAACATAAAGCAGAATAAGAACTCACATCAATGAAATAGCTCTGGAAATCTTTGTCTCATGTCTGACTCAGTCTCCCAAGTCGCTTCTTCAGTTCCATGTCGACTCCACTGAACTTTGACTAGTTGAATTGTCTTGTTTCTGAGCTGTTTGTCTTTGCGATCAAGAATCTGAATAGGCTGTTCAAAATAACTGAGAGTCTCGTCAATTTCAGCTTCATCAGGCTGAAGAATATGGGAAGGATCAGGCTGATACTTCCGCAGCATAGAGACATGGAATACGTCATGAATACCAGACAAAGATGGAGGAAGAGGGAGTCGATAAGCAAGATCGCCTATCTTCTCGATAATCTCATACGGACCAATAAAACGCGGAGATAATTTCCCTCTCTTGCCAAATCTGACTGTACCTTTAAACGGAGAAATTTTCAAGAAAACTCTGTCTCCCTGATCAAAAGATAGAGGTCGTCGTCTGGAATTTGCATATTTTGCTTGTCTGTCTTGAGCTGTTTTCATTCTTTTCTGTATAAGCTTCACTTTTTCAGTCATTTCTCGGATCATATCTGGCCCAACATCTGGAACGTCTGATATATCATCCCAATATAACGGTGATCTGCATTTCTTTCCGTACAGTGCTTCAAAAGAGCCATTTCAATGCTCGTTTGATAGCTGTTATTATAAGAGAATTCTGCAAGTGGTAATGAATCTTGCCAACTAGTACCAAAATCTAGTACCACAGCTCTCAACATATCCTCAAGTGTCTAGATATTCCACTCTGACTGTCCATCTGTTTGAGGATGATAAGCTGTACTCAGATGCAATTGAGTACCAAGAGCTTGTTGCAAGCTATGCCAAAAGTGTGATGTAAATCTAGGGTCCCGATCTGAAACGATAGATTTAGGCACACCATGTAATCTTACCACTTCTCTGACGTAGATTTCTGCCATCTGATCATGTTTGTACGTCATTCTGTACGTAATAAAACATGCTGATTTTGTCAAACGATCAATAATCACCCAAATGGCATCGCACCCTCTGGATGAACGTGGTAGTTGTGTAACGAAATCCATGGAAATGTGATCTCATTTCCATTCTGGAACGGATAGACTCTGCAATAGACCACCTGGTTTCTTTCTTTCTGCTTTTACCTGTTGGCAATTCAAACATTTAGACACAAAATCTGTGACATTAGCTTTCATCTGTTTCCACCAATACTGTGTCTTTAGATCATTATACATTTTTCTGCCACCAGGATGAATACTGAATCGACTGTTGTGAGCCTCTTTCAATATCTGTTGTTTCAAGTCTGAAACATCTGGAACAACAAGTCTGTTATTCACATATAACATATCATCAGCACTGACCTGATATTCAGATTGATGTCCAGATCTGAAAATAGCAATCGAATTCTGAATAGTCTGATCCTCTTTCTGTGCTTCTTTGATTCTCATTAACAGTTATGGCTCAGCTCTTATAGCACAAACACGAATAGGTCGCATATCTTTCTACTTAAGGCGTCTGCAGCTGCATTAGATTTTTCTGGATAATATTTAATCTCGCAATCTAAATCTTTTAGTAAATCAAGCCATCTACGATGTCTCATATTCAATTCTGATTGCGAAAACAGATATTTCAAACTTTTGTGATCCGAAAAGATGTCAAACTTCTCACCATAAAGATAATGTCGCCATAGCTTCAATGCAAAGATAATAGCGGCAAGCTCCAAATCATGGATAGGATATCGAGTCTCGTGTGGCTTTAACTGTCTCGAAGCATAAGCAATAACATAAACTTTCTGCATAAGCACACAAACCAGACCCTTGTGAGAAGCATCACAATATACAACAAAATCACCCGTACCTGATGGAATCGTCAAGACAGGTGCACTTGTAAGCCTTCTCTTCAACTCCAAGAAACTAGTTTCACAAGCTTCAGTCCAGACATACGGCTTATTTTTCTGAGTCAATTGCGTAATAGGCTTCGCAATGCTGGAGAAATCTCTGATAAAGCTTCTATAATAACCTGCCAAGCCCATAAAACTCCGTATTTCTGGCACTGATGTAGGTCTAGGCCAATTGAGTACCGCCTCGACCTTGCTTGGATCCACTGAAATCCCATCACCTGAAATAATATGCCCAAGAAACACAACTTACTGCAACCAAAATTCACATTTCGATAACTTGACATATAATTTCTCATTTCTCAAAGTCTGTAAAATGATTCTGAGATGTTCAGCATGATCATCCACATTCTTGGAATATATCAAGATATCATCAATGAAGATAATGACAAAGTCATCTAAATATTTCTGAAATACCTGATTCATCAATCCCATAAATACTGCAGAGCATTGGTTAAACCAAAAGGCATGACGATAAATTCATAATGTTCATACCTTGTTCTAAAAGCAGTTTTTGGAATATCTTTATCTCTTACTCTCAGCTGATGATATCCAGATCGCAAATCAATCTTAGAATAGATGCTCGAACCCTGTAGTTGATCAAACAAATCATCTATTCTAGGCAATGGATATTTATTCTTGATTGTTGTCTTGTTCCATTGCCGATAATCAATTCATAAACGCATTGAACCATCTTTCTTTCGTACAAATAGTACCGAAGCGCCCCAAGATGAAATGCTCGGCCTAATGTACCCTTTGGCCAATAAATCTTCCAGTTGATCCTTCAACTCCTTCAATTCAATACGTGCCATTCTGTAAGGAGCTTTGGATATTGGTTGCGTACCTGGCATTAAATCAATACTGAAATCTATCTCTCGGGCTGGAGGTAAACCAGGAATTTCATCAGGAAATACATCAGCAAATTCATGTACAACTGGAATATCTGTTACTGCTGGACTGGATTTCAATACATTGACTGCATAAATAAGAAATCCTTCCGCCCCTCTCTGTAATAACCGGGTCATAGATAATACAGATATCAAAGGGATCTTGGCTCGAGAACCCTTACCGTAGAATTTCCATTCAGATGCCGTTTCTGGTTTAAAGCGAACCACTTTCTGGAAACAATCTACATTTGCCCTATACTTGGTTAACATGTCTATACCAACAATACAATCGAAATATAATAATCCAAGTACTATACAATCTATATCAATCATATTCCCGTCATATTGCAATGCACAATTTCGAATCATTCGAACAGAGATAATACCTTCACCCAAAGGTGAAGAAATAGAAACAATAGTAGGCAATGGCTCAGACGATAAAGAATGCATCATAACAAATTTTTTAGAGATGAATGTATGTGACGCACCTGTATCTATCAAAACATAGGCTGGATAACCATAAATAAAGCAGTTACCTGCTATGACATCATCAGGTGCTGCCTGAGCCTGTTCCTCAGTAAGTGCAAAAACTCGAGCCTGTTGTCTAGGAGGTTGAGTCACAGTCTGGCTTCCTCCTGCTCTGGTCTATTGCTGAGGGTGAAATAAATGCACTGATTGCCTTTCTGCCTGCGGTGCTGGTCGAGAAGAACTTTCACCCATAGCTCATTGGGGACATACTTTGGCATAGTGACCTGGTTGGCGACAAATATTGCAATTACCTGATACAACTTTGCACTGATCGATAGCATGTCGTCCACCACACTTACCACAAAACACTCCTGATTCACCAGTTCTCTGACCTATACCAAACTGTCGCTGTCCACTAGAACTGGAAGAACTACTACCTGCCCGCTTGAATTGCTTCCCTTTCGGCCTAAATCTAGAATCCTTTCTGCCACTGCTTCCTCCCACAACTCTGAGAGATGGTTGCTGAAACTGTGGCGGATTCTGTGGAACTGATGCTGATACAAGCTGTGGAAATGGCTGGGGAATGAACGGTGTTCCTCGTTGTCGTAATAACCCCGCTTCTGCTCCCTTAGCTTTATTCAAGGCGTCAGCAAAAGTATTTGGTCTTCCACTATTCACCAATGTAAACACATCGGGATTAAGGCCATTGATAAACTGATCTGCCATTACTTCATCAATTGCTGCTATATGTGGAGCAAACTTCAAAAGACTTGAAAATTTGGCCACATATTCCTCAATATTCAAGTTGCCTTGCCTTAGATTGGCAAATTCAGCACCCTTATCCTTCCTGTATGAGACTGGAAAGAAACGTTGATAGAACTCAGTTTTAAAGACAGTCCAGGTGATAATCGTACCTCGTTGTTCCAATGCCCGTTTTGTTGTAATCCACCAACTTTTGGCAACTTCATGAAGTTGATGAATTACCAGTCGGATACGACGATCATCTGTATAGTCGAGTGATTCAAACAGCTGTTCTATATCTTCAAGCCAATTCTCACAATCCACTGAGTTTTCTGTTCCTTTCAATTTTGGCGGTTTGAATGACTGAAATCGCTTCAACAAAGTCTCCATTGGAGTAGCAGTAGGATCCAAAAGATCAGCAGATGTACTACCCTATGCATTCTGGGGTTCAACCGTTGGCAGTGGTACTAGTGCTGGTTCAGCTGGAGGAACCACTAATGGATGTCTAATGGCCGGTGCTTTACGGGGAGGCATATCTGATTGTCAAACAGATTAGTGCATAAACAATATCATATGCAGCAATTTATTCTATCCTTCTCTGATAAGCATTCTCATGCATTCTCATGAGAATTCAGGTTCTGACTGAGGATAATCTGGAATACAATTGCATATATAGCATGCAGTAGCAATAAAAGCACATAATCATGCAATCACATAGTTATTGCAATATAAAGCATGCTAGCATGTAGTGCACATAATCAAATACAACAAGTCATCTCATGTCATAAGATCAAACAATCAGACAGACTCAATCTACCCCGCTCATTAACTTTTAACTAAATCCAGAAACATAGGCTCTGATACCACCTGTTGTGGGGACCCGGGTTGCTAATCTTATCTTAGGACAATTTATTAGAATTAATAATTAATCAAGTACAAAAAGGATATAAAGAACCAAGAGCTAAAAAAAAATATATATATATTTTTTAAAATTACACTGTCTCGCTCGATCGGCAAAAGTTGCCCGATCGAGCGAGCTCAAACTTGAAGCTCTCGGGTCCAGGACATATTTGGCCTCGCTCGATCGATGAATTTCTACCGATCGAGCGGGCACAAAACTTGATTTCTCTTCCTTGCAAAATAAGGGCCTCGCTCGATCGGTGAACTTCAACCGATCGAGCGGGCTCCAAACTTAGAAAATTCTGCTGCTAACAAAGTGCTGTCAAAGGTAGAAACAATAACCATAATCTCTTGTACAATCTACCAAATAAGATACATGCTATCTCATAATATCTAATAAGCTTCCATACACAAGCTAAGACATATTCAACTACTTATACAACATTCTTGTATCTATTCTAACATGGTTCATCAACTCAAAGTACATGTAATGCTGCTAACACCCGTGTCCTCACATGCTACAACTCTATCTCGAGCCATCACTGTCTCTTCTGACTAGCTCCTGCCCCACCTATTGCCATGCACACATACAAAACAAAGCAATAGCCGGATACCTCCGGTGAGAATAAAATCCCAGTATAAATAACAAAACATGCAATAACAATAGCATCTCATCTAATGCTATAAAATAAATGCAATGCATGTTAGAAGAATAGGCTATCAAAGCTGATATCAATAAAGCTTGGTTCTTTGGGATCACGAGGAATAAAATAACTATCAAACCGCCGACACTCCCAATCGAAGCGGCATCAAATATTTTAATCCTCTGACTTTGGTGCAATTATAGAGAGTCTTCTGGCTCTGAAAGCTAAGGCTGCAATCCATGCCACTCAACTATAATTCTCCAAACGTCATTTCGCACTCTAGTCTAATCTGCCCTTTTTGCTTTACAGGCTGGAGTTCAAGATGAATGCAACATAAGCTGTATGCATTAAGACTGTAAAACATCTTGAACATGTAATCACATAATCAAACAAAGCATCAATACTCATATAAATCACATAGAAGCACATAACAAAACAATAGCAAGAACGTATGTGATTTACTCGAGAATAATGGCTATCTCGAGGGTTCTATCCCATCTGGATAGCTGTCATTTATACCTTTCGATGTCGAGTCTGAAAGTACTTCAAATCTGTAAATACAATCAACAACAACATGTCAAAATCTGCTCAGCTTCTCAACTTCATTTCAAATACAATACTAGCAAATCTTCGAATGAAAGCTGAGAAATAACATATCAAATAACTAACAATATCAGATGCAACTCAAACCATGCTCCTTTTAATCAATCATATCAAAGTCTTGACATTTTGCGAATCGACGACATAACGGCTACAAACCGGCAATCCAAACAATATCCAAAACAATCCAACAATCAAGATCACTTATAATCTCATATCAATATCATCAAAAACATCATAATCAGATAGGGTAGGGTTCTAATTTTGCTTCATAAAATCATATAAAATCCGAACGATAGTCTTTTTCCAAACCGTCTGCGAATACGTAATCGGTACAACTCATAATTGCTTATATCTTAAAATCATAAATTTCTATCTTCAACATACAAATAAAGTCTGAGAAAGATGAATGAAACTTGTACCAAAACGAAGGTCTCGGAGCGGTGATTGCAGATATATATTTATCTGGAATTTCTGACAACCGGAGCGCGAGTTATCGAAGCTTTTCAAGAGCAAAAATGGAGTCTTGGGGTTTTCAGCCGTTCTTCCTTTTCTTTTGATGCTTCACGTTGGAATCAGATATATTAAAGGTGAGTTGAGATATATTATCCAAATTGCAGTTTAGTCCCTGAACTTTTGGCTATTTGTAATTCAGTCCCCGGAGAAGCGATTTAATTCAATTTCAATCCTTTTCAATTTAAGAATATTAGAATTTAATTCTAAACTCAAAATATTCTCAAATTAAATATTCTCGAATTAAAATTAAATAATCCCGGGCCTTACACAAACAATCCATTAACACAACACAACTTTCTTGAGATAAAATTACGCACCGTCGGATTTTGCACCCGACAAATTTAAAGTCCAAATAATTACTCGCATACTTAGCTATATCTTTGATAGGTTAGAATTTCAACCCCCTCGTCTATAGCCCGGATGGAACTACAATCCCATTGGTTCCGCAAACTTAGCTATAGAACATGATAATTAGGATTTCAATCTTCTTGCTCATAACCCGGATGGAGTTAATTGGATTTTCATAAAATTTCTAAAAAATAAGATATTTTAACAGGTGCTCCCAAGATCGTATATGCCATGTCAAAAAGATTATCAAGATTCAAGAAAATATCAAGCTCCACAGACACCTATTGTCATGCAATGGCCCAACAAACATCAAGATCATCTAATACATCGCTACAATTCACCGGTTAAACATGCGTGCTTAAAGTATTCACTAATCAACTTATGGTTTCTCATGTCCAATCAAGAGTAAAAAATTTTCAAAAATTTCATTATTTTTTTACTTCATCATCATAGGCAAGAAATGATCCTCTACTTATGCAAACTAAACAAACAAGAAACAAAAACAAAACAATGCATGAACTATATGCAGATATGCAATAAAACAAATGCAAAACAAAATGCACCCCCCACACTTATCTAAAGCATTGCCCTCAAAACTTTAGAACACAAAAACATCCACCCAAATAACAAAAGGACACTGATATGCAAATGTAAAACAGAACTCCCCTGGTTCAAGTTTTGACGGTGTTGTCCTCTTCGATGTCTGACGAAATAGCGGAAGAATCACATTGAAACTTGGACTGTGCAGTTGGCGGCACTCGGTTCTGAAACGTAAAAACTAAATGAAAGGAAAGAACACTTGGTTGCCTCCCAGCCAGCGCCTCTATTTATAGTCTTCGGCCCGACTATATTCTTCTGATGCTCATGGTGGTTCATATCTAATTCCCTTGTCCACCTTCACCCATTTGAGCACTTTCACAGTTAATTTTGGTCTTCTCTTTGAATTCCTAGAAATCCTAGGCTCTTCAGCTTTGGGTGCCTGCATATCAGAAAGAGAAATTGTAACATGTCGTGCCATTAATTCCTTCAAATTACCCTAATTCACAACTTTCTTGTGTTCTTGTGACAAGTAATCATTGATATCAAGATTATTAACATCACTTTCACAACTAGGAAAATTCAGGTTATCAAAAATATTAAACTTGACAATCTACCCATCGAATTCCATAATGAGAGTACCATTATTAACATTTATAACAGGCTTTGAAGTTTTAATAAATGGTCTTCCTAGCAAAATTGGGGTCTTCTAATCAATGTTTTTCATGTTAAGCACATAAAAATCAGCAGAAAAAACCAAATTACCAACTTACACAAGAACATCCTCTATCACACCCCTAGGGTAAATAGTAGATCTATCAGCCATCTGGATAATAGTTGCAGTTTCATTCAAATGACTTAGTTTTAAGGAAGCATAAACAGAGTACATCATGACATTAATCGATGCTCCTAAGTCTAACATGACCGTATCAAGATGAACATCTCCTATTTTACAAGGAATCGAAAACATACATGGATACTTGCATTTTGTGGGTAATTTTCTTTGAATCACATCAGAAATTTGTTCTCCTAATTCAACTTTCTGGCATCCCTTCAGTTTGTGTTTTCTTTTCGCAGTACACAATTCTTTTAGAAATTTAGCATAACGAGGTACTTGCTTAATAGCATCTAACAATGGAATGTTTACCTCACATCTACAAAAAGTTTCATACAACCCCTTAATACCTTCATCCTTCCTAGACTATTTCAATGCAAGGGGAAAATGAGATACATGTTTATACTCAGAAAGGGGAGGAAACTTACCTCTTGGTGCTTCCTTTTGAATAGGTTCACTCTCTTCTACCTTGGATCTTCACATCTTCATTCTGTACTGGTTCTTTCACCACTTCTTCATGAACCTTCAACTCTCTTCCACTCCTCAAGGTGATTGCACTTACATTTTCTTTTGGATTCAGCACAGTCTAAGATGGTAAACTGTTAGAATGTTGTGCTTCCAACCTGTTAGCTGCGGTTGCCAACTGTCCCACCTCAGTGTTCAAGTGTTGGATACTTTCTCTCATTTCCTGTTGAAAATTTAAAGTATTAGTTGCAAGATCCTTAACAATGTTTTCTAGAAACTCACCAGGCGCTGGAATTTGAGGATGTTGCGGTGGAGGATGATACGTTTGCCTGTATTCTTGATTATTCAGTTGCACGTGAGGTGGAGGGTGATTCACCAGAGGGTTTTTCGAATCTAAGATTGGGATGATCCTTCCAACCTGGATTGTATGTGTTGGAATAAGGATCATACTTATGTTGTGCTGGCCCGGGGAATCCTCCAGTGGCATTAACTTGTTCGACCGTTTCCTCTTGAAGTGTGGGACACATGTCAGTTGAATGCCACATCGCAGCACAAATTTCACACTTTTTCAAATTTTTTCCATTCCCTACAGCCATTTGATGCACAAGAGATGTCAGATCAAACAGTTGTTGTTCAAGAGAAGAAGCATTTACCTCATTACTCCTTCTGGGTGCAGAATCACTTCTATTGGTGCCAAATTGTTGAGAATTGGCAGCCACGTTCTCGATCAAATTCTTGGCCTGTATTGGATTTTTGTCCACGAAAACTCCTCCATTGGCCGCATCTAGCATACTCCTGTCATGAGGTAACAAACCTTCATAGCAATATTGAATTATCAGGTTTTCATTTATCTGATGTTGCGGATAGCTAGCACACAACTTTTTGAACCGCTCCCTGTATTCGTGCAGTGATTCCCCCGTAATTTGCTTGATTCCATATATCTCCTTCCTGATATTCGCTGCTCTAGAAGCTGGGAAGTATTTCTTCAGAAAAATCCTCTTCATTTCAGTCCAGGTTGTGATGGATCCAGAGGGTAAATAGTATAGCTAATCCTTTGCAGCACTCTTCAAAGAGAAAGGGAAGGCTCTCAGTTCGATCTGCTCCTCTGTTACTCCATGAGGTTTCATAATCGTGCATATCACATGGAATTCCATAAATTGTTTGTGGGGATCCTTGCCTGCAAGACCATGAAATGAAGGTAATAAGTGAATTAATCCGGATTTTAACTCAAATGTAACATTAGCTTCCAGAGTGGGAAAAGTGATGCATAAAGGCTTCTGGTTTAAATCAGGAGTTCGCAGTTGTCTCAAGCTCAAATTTGCAGCCATCTCCTCTCTAGCCTCTTCAAGTAGAACTTCGTCTTCTTCTTCTAATTTCCTTCGAGCCCCCTTATTTCTTCTATGAAGTGTTCTCTCTATCTCCGAATCTTACGGGAATTCTTCTTTAGAAGTTTCTCCTGTAAGCATTAACAAACCCGAGAAACACTGGAGGAAAGAAAATAAACAAAATAATGAAAATAAAAAAATAAAAGATTACAATCAAATTAAACGCCTTCCCCGGATACGACGCCAAAATTTGTTAGCGCTAAGTCGTGTCGCTCCCAAATTAACCCAACTCAGATTAACTAAATAAACATGTAGTAGCAAGATTAAGGATCATTCCCACGAGGAAGGTGAAATTTATTTGTGTTCTTAAAAATACTGAAAATAATTAAAAAGGGGTTTTTGGATTGAAATTAACTACTATTAACTAAAAGCAATTAAAAATGAAATTCTATCAAATATCATGCAAGATTAAATTATAACGAAGAAATCAATTAGAAACAAGCATTGGTATCGGTCGACTACACCCTTGAAATTATTCATTCGATAATCGATTATCTAAAAATAATTAATTATCATTGAATATTCATCATTAAAAACTTAATTCCTATTTCACCTTAATCTTATTTAACTAGACACAAGAATTCTAAATTAACCCTTACCAATTAATTAACACAATAAAAGAGATTAGATTTAAATCCAAGATAGCGTGCAAAATAGTAAAACTGATGAATCTAGACAACACATACACAAGCGGTTGTATTTAATCTAGTCAATCGTTTTTCCTACAATTTAATAAACTCACATGCGGACGATTATTAATTGCAGTTTCTTCACAAATTAGATGATTCAAACAATTACAGATTTGAATTCTAATTTAGCAGTAGATTGTTTGAAAAAATAATCAGGTGATCAATCTAATAATCAAACACACAAGCATGGCAATCAATTCCAAACAACTCTTGATACTCAATTGGAATTAAACAATGAAAAACTGAATCTCACAAATAAATAAATCAAGGGCTTGTCTTCCTCAACCAAGTTCTAAAACCTAGCCACAACGATTCATGAAATTCTAAAGAAAATTCAAAAGAAGAGAATAAATTTAAGAATATTAAGGAGAACACCTAGCCGCCAAAGAAGTTCATCACGTTCTTGTGTCCAAGTCTAATTTTCCAGTCATGAAAATCCGAAATAAAAGTCTTAAATATATACTAGAGCACTTAAAAATAAAGTTTCCTAATTTAAAATATTTTCCCGAACTACGCGGCTCGCTTGATCGATAGAAAATAACCAATTGAGCGAGCAAAACTCTGTCTCAAATCATGCTTTTCTTATTCTGGCCGCTCGATTAGTATGTTTATGCAGATCGAGCGGAAATAACTTCTAACTCCATTTTCCAGCCAAAATGTTACATCCTACACAATAAACACGGGAGCATGTTATGAAGACAGGAATGCATGAAATATGAACAAAATACTTAATTAAAACATATAAATGCATGCAAAACAACAACAGAATAATATTAAAATATGCAACACAAACATGACTATCAACGACTCTCGAGCTCCAAAGTATCCTCCTCGGTACCTCGACACTGCCAAAGAACCATGACTAATTATTCCGAAGCACTTTGTCTTTCTTGTCAAGGATTCTTAGCGGTCTTTCCACATATGACAAATCAGGCTCTAGCTGAACCTCCGTTGGGTGCAGAATGTGTGACTCGTCTACTACGTAGTGACGAAGTAGCGACACATGAAACAAGTTATGAATACTGGAAAGATACGGTGGTAACGTCAAAGATAGGCCACATCCCCGACTTTATCTAAGATCTCAAATGGACCAATGAATCTCGGCGCTAGCTTTTCCTTTAGACCAAACCTCATCACCTTCCTGAAAGGTGAAACTCGCAAGAAGACATGTTCCCCTGTCTCAAAATTCAAAGGTCCGCGCTTGGTGTTGGCGTAACTGACCTGTCTATCCTGTGCAGTCTTGATCATCTTCTTGATCAATTCAACTTAATACAAAATCTGCTGAATCAACTCCGGTCCCTCAACTTTTCTTTCCTGACTTCGTCCAAGAATAATTGTGTTCGACAACGGCGACCATAAAGAGCCTCAAGCGGTTCCATGCCAATGCTGCGATGGTTGCTATTGTTATATGTGAACTTTATCATCGTTAAATGATCCTTCCATGATAATCCAAAGTCCATCATTAAAGTCCACAACATTTCCTCCAATGTCCGAATAGTCCTCTTAGATTGACCATCAGTCTTCGGATGATACGCAATGCTGAGACTTAAGATAGTACCCAAGGCTCGCTGAAAACTACCCCAAAAACGTGAGGTGAACTTTGGATCTTTATCACTGACAATGCTCAACGACACTCCATGAAAATGAACAATCTCCTGAATGTACAATCTCGTCATTTGTTCAAAACTAAACTCGCGATTATACGGGAGAAAATGAGCATAATTCAACAATCTGCCCACTACAACCCAAATAGCATCACACTGTCTTGAGGTCATTGGCAAGTGGGTGACAAAATCCATCGTCGCATGTTCCCACTTCCATTCCGGAATCTCCAAACTATGCATTATATCGCCTGGTCTTCGATGCTCTGCCTTAACCTGCTGGCAAACAAGGCAACGAGAGACAAACTGATACACACTATGCTTCATACCTTTCCACCAGAATCTGGTACGTAGATTGTAAGGCCCGGGATTATTTATTCCAAGTGGGAATTAAGATATATATAGCCAAATTGCAGTTTAGTCCCTGAACTTTAGCTTAATTGCAAATAATTCCCCAAAAAATAGAAATATTAACACGTGGTGACTTCGGGTTATGATTAGAGTTGCTGTCAAACTTTGTATTGCCTTTAGTTGGAACTCTCTTTGTAGATGAATAAACCTTGTGGAACACTTGGTTATGTTTGTATCTAGTATGCTTATATGGTTTGGTACCAACTTTGGAAAGATTGAGGTAGCAATGCATGTTTAGTTTGTATTTTTGATGTTATCATCTTTCCTTGTACATATATTTTTTTTTTGGAAGAAATTATGCATAAAAAATCTTCATTTGACAGCAAAAGATCAAAAATTAGCAGGTCGGGCAGAACACAGCTCGCTCGAGCGCAGCCTGGGCTCGCTCGAGCGAGCCAAGGGGGTCCTAGACCCGAGTGATGCTCGCTCGAGCGCACCCTAGGCTCGCTCGAGTGAGTCACCCTAGTAAAAAAAATTGTTCAACGATAGGTTTTCACGTCACCAAATGTAAGGTTTTGTGTCGCCAAATGTCATGTATTACAGATTGAATATTTATAGTTATTAATTGCCCCTTAAGATGAGATTAGCACCCGAGGTCCCCACATAGATCCTTATACATCTTGGCACTGCCTGGGTGCATGGCGAATCTACTTCAATGTGCCTGAGATAGAACTTTGTCTCGCAGGGTTGAGTCATCAGGTACCATGACTCTGCCAGACAAGCACGATAATCCATTTGTTTGAAAATGGAAACCGGATGTGTTGTCTCCTTGAGAAAGTCTTGCTAATTTTTGAATCTTAGAATCGGAAAACTGCACTTCTCGGATACGAGCAAACAAGGATGGCACAGTTAGCACTAAGGAAACTCGGATTTCCTATTGTCCTTTCTTATGCCGAAACATAAACCCCAAAGAACAACATTCTCGAATGGTACTAGCCCTCGCACTAATTGTAGTGACCCTGCATGGAATCACCTACTAACTGACAACTAATAGCATGCATTAAACTTAATACAGAAAAATGCTTAACAGAGTAAAACGTGCGGAAATATAATCCATAATTTACATATCAGCTCAGTAAAATATATCCAGGCTTAATACTGTAGTGATACAACCATATCAAAAAACTTAAAATAGAAATTTCTAAAACATTTATACAGCTAAACAAATCCTGCTATATAAAATCCCCTGAAAAGCTCCGGCACCCTAGTCATGCCCCGAGCTACCGGCTCCGTCCATCTTGCGACCTGCCCCGTGGAATAGGTGTCCAAGATAACAACTAGAATGTGAGCGCTAAAGCCCAGTACATAAACATAAGTAAACATATATATATAATTCATGCAACATGATGACTGGTAAAGGGTCATCTGAAAAGTCATGCTCAGTACTGGCGCCACATGAGTGCTGCCATCGCACGGATCAACCTCTAGGTGCAACCACACTCGTCTAGTACACCAGAGTATTCAGACATACATGTCTCCGCCATCTTGGTACTCTCAGTGACAGACTATCGAGTATAGAGCTGAGCGGCTCTATAATCAGATATAACAAGGTATAGGCTCAACGTGTATGTGCACATGATATATGAATATAGAAAGAGGTAAAACATACATCATGCCACATAATAATGCCAAATAAATGCAACATATAAACATGTATACTCGATGACAATCTCAGTCAATGTGTACGTACCTCTAGGCTAGTTCGAGTCTAATAGAACCCTAGGTCCAAGACTATATTCAAAAGTTCACCGTATCACTACAAAAGTTCTATAAGCCTTAACTAAGCTAATAATTACTCCGAAAACTTAAATATATTCCCAGACCATACCTTCGTCCGTAGTAAGCCCTTTGGAGTCGCTAGTCCCGGATGACTATAACCACGCCTTGGTTATTCCAGAACTTCTATAATAACCGATAAGGCCCTCAAGTGTATATCTCATACTTATATAAGTGAAGAAGGAAACTTGGGAATTTGTATCAAATTATGACTCCGAAGAGCCCTATTTATAGGAAAATTTTAGGTCAAGTTCGGATCCTCCGAACTCGGGTTCGGATCATCCGATCCAGCTCAACGCCTGCATGCAGAACACGTCGAGTTCGGACCATCCGACCGCCACTTCGGGCCGTTCGAAGTGTCCTAAATCCGACACTTGTCAAAAACCATGGCTGAGTATTCCTGCCTGCTTGGCATGAGGAAGTTCGGGTCGTCCTATCTTGGTTCGGACCATTCGAACATGCCTTAACTCTGAAGTCAACAAGCCCATCTTCGGAGCCCCCGGGTTTTTGAGTTCGGATCGTCACAAGTCCTCTTTGGACCGTCCGAACTGGATTAAATATTGAAAGTCCAATTCTTAGCTCTGAAGTTTGATTAAGCCCCGGAATTGGTCAATTACTTGTTGGATAACTGGCGTTCAGATCAATCACGATTGATACCCGATGCAGCGGAAGTTTAAAAATTTTATCATGGAACAATTCCATGGTGTGGGTATCAACCATTCAACGATTAAATTATTGTGTGTGTAAAATTCAAATAACAATTAATTAAATTTTACCTTCAATCTCGAAGCGAGATTAATGGACACCACACAGATTTCTCTGCGCTTCTTGTATCTCCCAGGAACTGATGAACTCCTTCAATCAGGTCCACGAATGGGGTTTAAATCCCTCTGATAGATTGCACTAGAAAATCTATCAGAAGTTTTTCTGCGAAGAGATTAAACGAATCTGATTCGTTATTCCTGACTGCGATTCAAAATCACAGACCGAAATTTCTCGGGCAGAGAACAGGGAGGGGACGGCCGAAAACTTTTGAGAGAGAGGAGGGTTTCGATTTTCTATCTCAAAAATTATGAGCTGTTGTTTTTAATTTCTGTACTGCAATAACTTATTTATAATGCAGGCCACTAACACCTTAGGGCCCATTAGTCATAAGCTAGGGCCCGACAAGCAAAGCCTGCACGTTCAGAAATTAATATAAAATTCATCGTGACTCCGATTGATGAACCGATTTCACCAATGTGCACAGAAACCATTTCTGCACATTTTAAAGTCAAAATAAATTTTCCTGAATCCGAATTCAGTGGTTTCCAAAAATGTCCATCCCTATGTCATTTTAGGAAATCCTACTCCCTTACTCTTATTTAAGAAGTCCAACTCCTTAGTTCATTAAATTTAACTCTTTAAATTTAACTATCTCAACGGGGATTAAAACTCCATTACACTGTGTGACCCTCAATGGTTCAGGGATACAGCTAGCCGTGGGCTCACAACTCCTTGTGACTCGGAACAACACTTTCCGACTTGCCCAACGAATCAAGGTAAAGCGCCTAGCAACATCCCCATGATTCCCTAGGTATCACTGATAGTGCCTACAAGAACCAGTAGATTTTGGTTAGCGTACAGTACGGTCCCTTCATCCATATATCCCGATCGAATCAACAACCATTGGTATATCGAGAGTCGCTCAAGATTCGATAACTATGCAATACATCTTGAAGATCAAATTAGTGACATCGCATGTGCTACTAAGAAACCATTTCTTAAATCACATCAAGTACTCTGGCCAGAGATTTGTCACACTAATATCTCCTCAGATCGCATAGGATATCCACACTCGCAAGTATGTGGTGAATCCTTGACAACAATGCATTGACTCCTATATGTGTCGTAACTGTACCCAATCTCGACACCTGATGACCCCCATAGAGTTGGTAAACGAGTCAAAGCACAGCACTAGCATATAGAGTCTCCATGATGTTTCAAGTCGTAAGGACTAATGGTGTACAACCAAAACCGCGGACTTTATCCACTCGATAAGTGATAACCACTTGGAAAGTCCGGATAGGGTAGTTCGATTATTCATCCTATGAATATCCATTTGCATGCTTCGAACATCTCCATGTTCCCTACCAATGAAACGTGGTACTCCGCATCGCAAATGCTAGTCTCAAACTCGAGCGATCCTTATCCTTATTATCGGACGGCTCAATCGACTAGGAACGGTTTTAGAATATACAGTGACTATAAGATGTATTTCATGATAGACATCCCCATGTTCTACCACATCTTACATACACTATAGTATATTCAAGGTCTTTATCAAAACAACAATAGTATATCACAATATAACAATATGAAGTAATATAAAGTCATTGCCATTAATAAAAGTGTAAATAATATTAAACAAAAGATTGTTTATACAAAGAGTCATCAAAGCCCATAGCCACACAGTTGGCTCACTGGGCACCCACTCTTACAATCTCCCACTTGCCCTATAGCCAACTATCATACTACGTAGACCCATTGCTTCGCGATGTTTGTCAAACAATGGTCCTGGCAAAGGCTTAGTAAGCGGATCAGCGATATTGTCTGCAGAGGCCACTCGTTCGACAATGATGTCTCCTCTTTCCACAATCTCCCGGATTATGTGGTATTTCCTCAGTACGTGTTTGGATCTTTGATGAGACCTTGGTTCCTTTGCTTGAGCAACGGCACCCGTGTTGTCACAGTACACCGGGACTGGACCAACAAATTCAGGAATAACGCCCAACTCTTGGACGAACTTCCTCATCCAAACGGCCTCTTTAGCAGCAGCTGATGCTGCAATGTATTCAGCCTCAGTGGTGGAATCCGCTGTGGTGTCCTGCTTGGAACTCTTCCAAGAGACAGCACCGCCATTGAGCATGAACACAAATCCAGAGGTTGACTTCGAGTCATCCACATCACTTTGGAAGCTAGAGTCGGTATAGCCTTCCAATTTGAGATCTCGTCCTCCATACACCATGAACATATTCTTAGTCCTTCGTAAGTACTTAAGAATGTCCTTCACGGCTTTCCAATGCATTTGACCAGGATTAGACTGATATCTGCTCGTGACACTCAGAGCAAATGCTACATCCGGTCTGGTAGATATCATCCCATACATGATACTACCTATAGCTGACGCATATGGTACATGTGTCATATTCTCTATCTCTGCATCAGTCTTGGGACACATAGACTTGGATAGAGAAAACTCCATGACACATGGGTAGATGTCCTCTTTGGACCCATCCATTGAAAACCGTTTCAATATGGTATCGATGTAGGTTGATTGAGTGAGTCCTATCATTCTCTTATACCTATCTCTATAGATCTGTATCCCAAGAATGTAGGATGCCTCTCCCAAATCCTTCATCGAAAATCTACCTGATAACCATATCTTTGTTGACTGCAACATCCCTACATCATTCCCAATGAGTAGGATGTCATCAACATAAAGTACTAAGAATGTCACCGCATCCTTAACTACTTTCTTGTACACGCAAGGTTCCTCCGGATTCTTGATGAAACCAAAATCTTTTATTGTTTCATCAAATTTCTGGTTCCAACTTCTTGATGCTTGTTTTAGACCATAAATTGATCTCTGAAGCTTGCATACCTTATGCTCGCTTCCCATGGATGTGTACCCCTCAGGCTGCTTCATATAGATTTCTTCCTTAATGTCTCCATTAAGAAAAGCAGTCTTCACATCCATTTGCCATATCTCATAGTCATACCATGCAGCTATGGCAATCAGGATTCTTATGGACTTGAACATTGCAACTGGTGAAAAGGTTTCATCATAGTCAACTCCTTGCCTTTGAGTATAACCTTTCGCCACCAATCGCGCCTTGTAGGTCAATACCTTACCATCAGGCCCAAGCTTTCTCTTGTAGATCCATTTACACCCTATTGGAACAATTCCATCGGGAGGATCTACTAAAGACCAAACTTGGTTTGTATGCATCGAATCCAATTCTGACTGCATAGCTTCAAGCCATAAATTCGAATCCGCATCAGAAATTGCTTCCTTGAAGTTTCTTGGATCACATCCAATGTCGGGTTCATCTTGATCCCCTTCAAGAAGAAGACCATATCGAACTGGAGGTCTAGAAGTCCTTTCGGATCTTCTAGGTGCAGGCATGTCCAGCAATGGTTCCTGAGGTGTAGGATCGTTATTTTGTATTTCGGGTTCTTCTCGAACTTCTTCGAGTTCCATCATCTCGCCTTTCTTATCCAATAAGAACTCCTTCTCCAAGAAGGTGGCATTCCTAGAAACAAACACCTTTGTTTCAGCAGGATAATAGAAATAATATCCGATTGAATTCTTCGGATACCCTACAAAATAACATAAGCTGGATCGACTATCCAACTTATCTCCCACTGTCCGCTTCACGTAAGCAGGACATCCCCAAATCCTCAAGTACGAATACTTAGGAGCTTTGCCATTCCATAACTCGTATGGTGTTTTGTCCACTGCTTTAGTGTGGACGTTGTTCAACAACAATACCGCCGTTTCAAGCGCATAGCCCCAAAACGAAGGTGGAAGCTCAGTGAAGCTCATCATAGATCGAACCATGTCCAACAAAGTTCGATTACGACGTTCCGATACACCATTAAGCTGTGGTGTCATAGGAGGAGTCCACTGAGAGAGAATCCCATTCTCTTTCAGATAGTCCAAAAACTCGGTACTCAAGTATTCTCCACCTCGATCCGATCGAAGTGCTTTAATACTTTTACCTAGCTTGTTTTCTACTTCAGCCCTGAATTCTTTGAACTTTTCAAATGCTTCAGACTTATATTTCATTAAATATAAATACCCATACCTTGAATAATCATCAGTAAAGGTAATGAAGTAGGTGTGGCCATGTTGAGTCCCTACTCTAAATGGACCACAAACATCTGTATGGATCAAATCCAACAGATTCTGACTACGCTCAGGTTTCCCCTTAAAAGGAGATTTAGTCATTTTTCCTTTTAGGCAGGATTCACAAGTAGGTAGAGAATTAATATCAGACATATCAAACATGCCCTCTCCCACTAGCTTGTTCATCCTCCTTGAGGAAATATGACCTAGCCTAGCATGCCAAAGGTTTGCCGGTTTTGACTATCGATTTTCCTTTTGTTTGTTGTCGCCGGTTTATCAACATAATTCACTGGAACGTCTTTTAGTTTTAAGTTGTATAGATCGTTTTCAAGTTGTCCATTTCCAATTAAACATTCATTCTTGTAAATATTGCAAATCCCATTCACAAAATTGCAAGAATAACCATCTCTATCAAGCATAGAAATAGAAATAATGTTTTTAATTAAATCTGGCACAAATAAAACATCTCTTAACAATAATTTAAAACCGTTCTGCAAAGTCAAACAAACATCTCCAATGGCCGTAGCTTCAACTCTGGAACCATTCCCGAGCCTCAGCTGGGTCTCACCCATTCTAAGCCTGCGACTTCTTGTCATCACCTGCAAATCATTGCAAATGTGAGATCCACATCCGGTATCCAATACCCAAGAAGTTGTATTAAGTGACATGTTTATTTCAATATAGAACATACCCTTTGCAGTTCCCAACTGCTCAAGATATTCCTTGCAGTTGCGCTTCCAATGACCCGGCTTCTTGCAGTAATGGCAAACATCCTTGGATTTTCCATTGTTTGAAGCCTTTGTCTTTTGCTTCTTCTCGGCTCGACTTTCTTGGGTGGGGTAGAACGTTTCTTGCCCTTCATACTTGGCCCCTTCTTCGCAGAAGATGAGGAGCCCACCAAGAAAGCTGGCTTATCCTTCTTAAGTGTGGATTCATATGTAACGAGCATATTGACCATCTCTTCAAGGGTGGCCTCTATCTTGTTCATATTAAAATTTATCACAAATCCATCAAATGAAGAAGGAAGAGACAGAAGCAATAAATCCACATTGAGTTCATGCTCCAACACCAAATCTAGGGTCGCCAACTTCTGTATGAGCCAAATCACTCGTACCCCATGATCACGGACCGAAGTCCCTTCACGCATGCGGCACGTCATCAACTCCTTAACAGTAGCGAACCTTTCAGCCCTCGACTGAGCCCCAAAAAGTTCCTTGAGTTGCGCATGAATGTCAGCAGCATTCACCGTGTCCTCAAATCGCCTCTGGAGTTCATCAGACATCGAGGCTTGCATATAGCATTTGGTCTTGATGTCATGGTCACACCATGCATCAAGTTTGGCCAATTCCTCCGGACTTATGTCAGCTGGTGCTTCCTTCGGAGGTGCTTTCTCTAACACGTAGAGCATTTTCTCCGAAGTTAAGACAATCTTCAACTTCCGGAACCATTCCGTATAGTTGGCGCCAGTCAACTTGTTTTGTTCGAGGATCGAGAATAATGGATTTCGCGAATTCATTGTATGAAATACTGAAAAGAAAAACAGACATATATCAATGATTGTTTAACAATTTACTAAGACATAAAATAGGCGAATTTAATTTTATGAATCTCACTCCCACTATTTTAACGATTTCACCACCCTCTAGTGAAAACGGGAAACTTTTTCCTTAGTGAGAACATGGAGTCCAATTGACAAACTTATGGTCCCGAATAATATCAGCCAACCATAATTCTCAAAAGGTAAAGCCCAATTGCTTCCAAAGCAACCCCCATGTGTTTACCTCATGTCCAATAAGGGCCCAATAATATGACGCCGTTTAAAGTGACATGTCAAGATGACCCATCAATATTAAGTTGTGATGGACGGTCGCCATGTGGATCCCCCAATAATATGAGCCGATCCCATGGGAGTTCCACCCAACTTACAACATTTGTCGATCCAATGTACAGCTTTCCGACGGACGGGCCCCCCCAATAATATGAGCCGGACCGTATCCGCGGGTAGCATCACATACATTGACCGTTGATGGAAGGTGGGAACATTTAAACAAATTTAAATTTCCTTTATTTATCTTGATATAAATTTTAAATCATATTTAAAATGAGGGATTTTTAATTATAAAAATATTTGTCTCATCATATTCATTTTATTGCATGCTTGCCGGATTCACGCAATTTATGTCTAAACATGCATACAATCATAATATCAAATATTATATAGGATGATCGATTCCATTTCTAATTGACCCGTGGTTGCCAATCACGGGTCTTAGTCCAATCCTAGGTAATATGCAGTATGCAATGCAATCCTATTACATGTGCTTCCAATTTACATTTCTTCAGTCTTTATTGTCTGCTGGGCCCACCGTCTTCAAATCTTGATCTCCCACTAAATCTAATGCATTTACAATAAATAACAATGACAAGTAGGGGATACATTTTTAGGGGTGGGAACGGGCTATAAACCAAGCCCACTTTTATTACATATGACATTCATATCGGGCCATAAACCAGGCCCATTAATAAAACCAACAACAATAAAAACAAAATGTAAATTCCTAACATACACCTACAAAATTGGTCATGGCAATCGATCATCCTTATCCAATAACATTTAATTCAAAATTAATTTATTGGATAACATGCAGTGGCAATTCAAATTTAAACAAGATAAAATCATATTTTATATATAAAATCTCATTTCACATATAAAATCATATTTTATCTCTATATCAAATAAAATCATATTTTATCTATAAAATCCAATTTTACAAATAAAATCATATTTTACTCAATATATCATAAGATCATATTTATCATCAATTGTACCAAAATAATTGATTTCAAAATTCAATTTACGGATAAAATATTAAAATTTTCCAAAAATTCAAATTTATCCAAAATCAATTTTAAAATTTACGGACTCGAACAATTCGATCCGAAATCTCGTGAACCAATCAAAAACAATTTTTGATCGGACCAAAAATAAAATTTTAACATATTAAAACTAATTTTTAATAAAAATAATAATTTTTCCCGCGGGCCGCCCGGGACACTCCCGGGCCGGCCCGCACCCGGGGCGCGGGCCGGGGGAAGCCCGGCTGCCCCCTTAGGGCAGCAACAATTGCTGCCCTGGCGGCGCCTGGCGCCGCCGCTGGGTGGCGCCGTGCGTCGCCCTGGGCGGCGCACGTGCGCCGCCCGGGGCAGCAACAATTGCTGCCCCACCGGGCAGCGATCCAATCGCTGCCCGGGTTTTGCCCCGGAAAAAAAAATTTTTTTTTTATTTAAAAATATTTATTTTGTTTTCCAAAAACCGAGATTCAAAAATTTTGTACAATCGATTAATTTAATCGTTTGATCTGAGCAACCTGGCTCTGATACCACTGTTGGATAACTGGCGTTCAGATCAATCACGATTGATACCCGGTGCAGCGGAAGTTTAAAAATTTTATCATGGAACAATTCCATGGTGTGGGTATCAACCATTCAACGATTAAATTATTGTGTGTGTAAAATTCAAATAACAATTAATTAAATTTTACCTTCAATCTCGAAGCGAGATTAATGGACACCACACAGATTTCTCTGCGCTTCTTGTATCTCCCAGGAACTGATGAACTCCTTCAATCAGGTCCACGAATGGGGTTTAAATCCCTCTGATAGATTGCACTAGAAAATCTATCAGAAGTTTTTCTGCGAAGAGATTAAACGAATCTGATTCGTTATTTCTGACTGCGATTCAAAATCACAGACCGAAATTTCTCGGGCAGAGAACAGGGAGGGGACGGCCGAAAACTTTTGAGAGAGAGGAGGGTTTCGATTTTCTGTCTCAAAAATTATGAGCTGTTGTTTTTAATTTCTGTACTGCAATAACTTATTTATAATGCAGGCCACTAACACCTTAGGGCCCATTAGTCATAAGCTAGGGCCCGACAAGCAAAGCCCGCACGTTCAGAAATTAATATAAAATTCATCGTGACTCCGATTGATGAACCGATTTCACCAATGTGCACAGAAACCATTTCTGCACATTTTAAAGTCAAAATAAATTTTCCTGAATCCGAATTCAGTGGTTTCCAAAAATGTCCATCCCTATGTCATTTTAGGAAATCCTACTCCCTTACTCTTATTTAAGAAGTCCAACTCCTTAGTTCATTAAATTTAACTCTTTAAATTTAACTATCTCAACGGGGATTAAAACTCCATTACACTGTGTGACCCTCAATGGTTCAGGGATACAGCTAGCCGTGGGCTCACAACTCCTTGTGACTCGGAACAACACTTTCCGACTTGCCCAACGAATCAAGGTAAAGCGCCTAGCAACATCGCCCCATGATTCCCTAGGTATCACTGATAGTGCCTACAAGAACCAGTAGATTTTGGTTAGCGTACAGTACGGTCCCTTCATCCATATATCCCGATCGAATCAACAACCATTGGTATATCGAGAGTCGCTCAAGATTCGATAACTATGCAATACATCTTGAAGATCAAATTAGTGACATCGCATGTGCTACTAAGAAACCATTTCTTAAATCACATCAAGTACTCTGGCCAGAGATTTGTCACACTAATATCTCCTCAGATCGCATAGGATATCCACACTCGCAAGTATGTGGTGAATCCTTGACAACAATGCATTGACTCCTATATGTGTCGTAACTGTACCCAATCTCGACACCTGATGACCCCCATAGAGTCGGTAAACGAGTCAAAGCACAGCACTAGCATATAGAGTCTCCATGATATTTCAAGTCGTAAGGACTAATGGTGTACAACCAAAACCGCGGACTTTATCCACTCGATAAGTGATAACCACTTGGAAAGTCCGGATAGGGTAGTTCGATTATTCATCCTATGAATATCCATTTGCATGCTTCGAACATCTCCATGTTACCTACCAATGAAACGTGGTACTCCGCATCGCAAATGCTAGTCTCAAACTCGAGCGATCCTTATCCTTATTATCGGACGGCTCAATCGACTAGGAACGGTTTTAGAATATACAGTGACTATAAGATGTATTTCATGATAGACATCCCCATGTTCTACCACATCTTACATACACTATAGTATATTCAAGGTCTTTATCAAAACAACAATAGTATATCACAATATAACAATATGAAGTAATATAAAGTCATTGCCATTAATAAAAGTGTAAATAATATTAAACAAAAGATTGTTTATACAAAGAGTCATCAAAGCCCATAGCCACACAGTTGGCTCACTGGGCACCCACTCTTACATTACTAACCTATAATCATGTTTAACATATTATTATCTTAAATTAGGTTCTGGGTTGCTACATTCTCCTCACCTTTAGAAATTTCGTCAGCAAAATAAAATCTAAAGATAAATCAAGATAACAATATAAAACATCAAACCATGTTTTATTACAACAACTGTAATTACATCTTACATGGTAATCAAAAGTACAAAGCAAACAACTCAGGATATTTTGCTCGCATACGACTTTCGGTTTCCCAAGTTCCTTCTTCAACGCCTCGGCGCTGCCATTGTACCATCACAAGTGGTATAGTCTTGTTCCAAAGAACTTTTTCCTTCCTATCTAGGATACGGAGTGTTCGTTCAACATACGACAGATCTGGCTCTAGCTGAATATCAGTAGGCTGGATAATATGAGATTCATCAGCTATGTACTGTCTGTAAGGCCCAAAAATATTAAATTATTAATTATGGGATTTGAGAATTAAATTCCATATTATGGGCTAATATTGATTTGAGAAGTTATGAAAATGATAAATTTAATTTCCGAGCCGAAAATATTTAATTTGAGAATTTACGGATTTTGAGAATTAAATTCCGAGAATTCTTAAATTAAGAGAATAAATATTCGATTTGAATATTTATGGAATTTAAGATTAAATTCCATGTTTCGGGAATTAAAGAAGATTAATTTTGACAATACAACTCGATCAAGGACTGATTTGCAAATATCGAAGTTGAAGGGCTCGAATGCAAAAGGCCGAGATTTTTTGATTAATCCAAATTTATTTAATTTTAATCCGAGAATATTTAATTTGGGAATATTTAGAGTTTTGATTTAAATTCTAATATTCTTAAATTATTTAGGATTGAAATTGAATTAAAAAGAAGGCCGAGGACTGAATTGAAATTACTGAAGACTTGAGGGACTAACTTGTAATTTATTCAATATATATCCGATTTAATCAGATTTCTCAGCATGTACACGTGCATATGTTAAAATGAATTCAGAATTGAGAGTTGAGAAAGCTGAGACCTTCGATTCCTTTTTCTTTCCAATTTTCAAAACCCCGTAACTTTTGATCCGATCGTCCGATTTTGATTCCGAAAGATTTTCTGGAATCCTTGCGATGAGGACTTCGATTTGATACGTGCTACGAGCTCAATCAACTCAAGAGGTCGGATTGTGAACCGAGGAAGTTCGCTTGAGGTTTGAAATGAATTTGATTAAAGATGTGTTGATGATTTTGACTCGATTCTGAAAGGAATGAATTGAACGAAGATTGATGTGAATGTTTTGAGGTCGCAATTCAGATTTGAAGAATTCAAGCAGATGAAATACGAAGGTAAAAGTGGACTACTACTTGAATGGGATTATAACTCGAGATGGTTTGTATCGAGTTCCCTAAATCACATACTTATTTGCTTAATTGCTTTTCTATGCTCTTCCATGATTTATCGAATGAGTATTAGATGTTAATGAATGCTCTTGTGATGATATATATTGCATTCATCTTGAAAGACTTATTCTTTGATTTTGAAATGAATGGAAACGTTCGAATAGACGATTTGAGGGATTATATATGTATGGCCTGGGTGGTTGACGTAGCCTAGCGTCTGAAATGCATATGTAGTGGCTTCAAAGTCTAGAGAAGTAAGATAAGTAGCCCCACCTCGATTTTAAGAGTCGGTGGTTTAGCTATGATATCTTCTTCTCGAGATCCCAACCGATGAAACGATAGAATTCGATTAGTGAACCTTGTTTTTAAACATGCATTGCTTTTCTTTATATCATGATCTTGATATATGTTTATATGCATGTTTAGTTGCTTTTACTGGGAAATATATTTCTCACCGGAGTTATCCGGCTATTGTTGTGTTGTATGTGTCATGGAAATAGGCGGTAGTGGATCCGGGAAAAAGCAAACTTGAAGAACAAGGGATGAGAGAATAGTGTGATGATCCGAGTTTAGATGTTTGTGTGAGCTGTCAATGTTAGAGTTGAGTCCAAAAACATGATCATGTTATAGCTACTTGTACCAAGACTTGTTGGTAGTAAGTTGTTGTCTTGTTGATGTATATAGGATTGGAGATGATGTTGTAATGCTTAAGACAACATGATGTAACTTAATGACTCTTTTATGATATTTGATTCTAGCATGAGATTGGATTTTAGTTTATGGTGATCTTGTTCCTCTTCAGTTATATCTTGTTTAGGATGTATGATAGTTGTGGATACAAGATGGAATTGTTGATATACAATTATGCCATTATTTACTTGATCATGCTAGGAAGATTGCATAGTTTTTGACAGCAAAAGCTCCTGCTGTTTTCTGGGAAATACGCTCGCTCGATCGGTGAAATGTCACGGATCGAGCGAGGCCAACATTTGCTCTCACCCGAGAGTTGGGCCAAAGTGCTCGCTCGATCGGCAGCTTTTCACCGATCGAGCGAGGTGCTCCAATTTTAAAAAAAAATATTTATTTTGTTTAGACTTTGATTCTTTGTCTATTATTTATGATTATTTGAATAATGAGAGATTAGAACTCGGGTCGTCACAACAGGTGGTATCAGAGCGTAAGTTCTTGGACTGAGATAGAAGCTGAGCGGGGTAGATTGAGTCACATGCATTTATAGTATAGCATGATTATGCCTTACTCGATTTTATGAGACGATGATTTGATAAATTGCATGTGAGCATGATCTATATTTGAAATTCAACTGCTTGATTTACTGATTTGTAAATTTTTGAATTTTTTTTAACGTTTTGTTATACGATTTTTACCGGGTGATGTAAGCACCCATAATTGAATAGAACAGTGTTCTTTGGGTGATGTAAGCACCCTAGATTGAACAGAATGGTATGGTCAGACTGAACAGAACAGAACGGTATTGCTCAGCTGAATGAAGTATCTCTGATTGAAATGAACATAATATCAGCAAATGAATAGATGATGTTGTAGGTAACGGTTGGCTTGAAGAACTTGACCAATTGTTCAAATATCTGAAAGATTCAGATGAATATCGGATTAGATTGATTGATTACCAACTTCGAAACCTAGCAATCAGCTGGTGGATTGTGATACAAAAATGATGAAAAGACAGAGGTATGTTGATTGTTGGTAAGTGCCTAGAACAGAATTTTGTTTATAGTTCTTTGCCACAACAAATAGAAATGATGAGAAAGAAAAATATACTCTGTAGAAGCTGAATATTTTGAATTTGGGGAAGACCTTATTAGAATTTTCAAGTCTATTAAAATTCTTTGAATTGTAGAGGATGAAAAGCTCAAGATTGAGTGAATTATTTAATGGCTTGAATTCGAAGGTTATGTCTGAATAAATATCGACGACTGCAATTTTGTGTTTTTATAAGACATAGTCCTGTCTAAAAGAATTGAAGCTAAATGATGAGTTAAGAGAATGAAATTGTTGACATGCAAGAGTATATTAGAACTTATTACACTTATTGTAGAGGAAGATATCCGAACGAGCAGTGTAAGGACAATTCAGACAGATGTGCTAAAATCTATTCAATGAATAATGTCCAGAAGTATACAGATGATTAGAATAATATTGCACCTGGGAATGAGACTTACAGGTAACATATGTATGTTGTTTTGACCTATTTATTATTGGTACAATAGATACATAATAGCTGGAAGCTTATTATATGATCACCTCTGTATCAGAAAAGGGATTTTGTGAATTGAACTGAAGAATAGAACTATTGCTTCGATGAACTGAAACCGAACATGAAATTGTGCATATGGGATCTATGCGGTTGCGTTGCATGATAGATTATAAGACTACCCAAGTACTGATTAGTGATAGTTTCAGATTATTGAATCACTGGATTTTGTTATTTAACCAATCAGTATGATGATATGGTATAGAATCTCGAATTAAGATTATGTGATTTCGGTTTGATATATGATGTTTGATTAAAGAAATATTCCGAAATCAGTATATTCGATGCACTAGATATATTCAAGATCTAAATTAGCATTGATAGGTATGCCAATGCATAGAGATTGCAGATATGTTCAAGTAAGGATTTTTTTTACTTTAGTTTAAGTTGTGAACTGGAATTCAATAGCGAATTGATGAATTTATGAATTACCGAATTGATGAGATTATGAACTGAATATTAATCTTGAGGTTTAGAAGATAGAAGATGATATGAAGATCAGTTACAGATGAGTCTTTTATTTGATTATGCTGAATCGAATACATCAATTGGATATATAATTCTTGAAATAATTGATTTCGAGTGGCTCTCCTTGTTTTGTTTATAGAGCCTGAGTGATTTACTCATTCTGAGTTATGTGATGCAAGTGAGTTGTTTTCACTTTGCAGAGTTTGTTATTCAGAAGATTTGATTTTGGATGACCTTGATTGGGGAATTTTCTCAATCTTGATTTATTTCTTTTGATTTTGAGAATTATTGATCCTTTGATGATATTTCAGCGTATTTAAGATTGTGGCTCGTAACTGATAGAAGAATTTGAATATGATCCATGATTTTTGGGTTAGATGATATGAATTATCGGTCTTTGGAGATAGGAATAAGGAATGAAATAGGCATCCGATGAATTGATTTCAGATCTCTTTGTATTCTGGTTTGAATATTCAAACGAATATATCACCAATCAGAATGATTTTTTCGATTGAAAGTAAGGCAGAACTGTTCAGAAGATGAAAGCAACACGGAAAGTAAACTGAAGAGATGAGAAGTCAGTAAAGAATGCCAGATTGAGATATGAATTGAAGCCTCCGATCCGATTGAATGAATTCTATTATGATTGATTATTTGATTTTTTCTGATATTTCCGAACAGAGATATCAGAATTTGAAGTATTGCACAACAATGAATTCAATACTCATTCGATAATTGTTTTATCAAAAGATAAAGAAAATAGAAATAATAGAATTATTATCTTTTTGAAATTAAACGTACAGAGAGTTTCCGATGAAGTTGAAAATCGTTGACCAGATGAGTTCAGTGATAGTTTGGAAACTCCAAACATTGAAACGAGATTATAATGTGAAAGAATATTTTGCAAAAACTACTGTGATGAAACAGTATAGATGAGGTAAACAGGTAGTTATGAACAGATTGATGGAGGTTACTGTATACGATGATCTGTCTGTATGATCGAGTTACTGAATTGTGATTAGATTCGTTGTCAGATGAACAGTAAGCCAAGAAATAATGTTTCAGATTGAAACATTGGGTTTACTATTAAATTGTAATACAGATGATCCGACGACTTTAAATACTTTTTGAGGTAAAGGTACAGTATATTATCCTTGAATTGGAAGAATAGTCAGAGAAGATGAATCGAATTTTGAGAATGAACTTTTTATCTGATATGATACCGATTCTCAACAGCTCTGAATACTTTGACATCTGTGAAGAAAGTATATTATACTCTAATTTATAGATAGTCCGAATAGACTAATCAGATTTTTTAGATTACATTGTCTGAAGATAGAGATATGATGAAATTACAGGGATGATTAAAATCTATTTTCAGAATTAAGACTTTAGATTTATTCGATAGAATGTGGCATCGATTGATTGACTGATGTTCTGAGAGTTGGTTATATGTGATTGCATTATACCTTCTTCAATTGATGGATTATCTGAGTCGATTTTCCAGATATTGAGAATATTCTCAGAACTTTAATACCTGATTCGGTATTACTGGACTTGATGATTATAATTCCTGTAACAGCTATTGAGCCGATTTTGAAATAATGCTATGCTGATATGATGGAAAGAAATCTGATTTCGTTATGTTGAAATGATACTACTGAAGTATATGACATCAGATCAGACAGGATTTGTCGATATCCGATCAGATTTGATTTGGGAACACAAAGATGATAAATAGGAATCTGTATGAAACGAGAATAATGAAGACGAGTCAGAGTAAATAATTGAATGATAGTTATAATTTTGAAGCTGAAACTGATTCGTTAAGCGAAAGAGTTATTTTTGAAACATCATTCAATTCAGAATTGAGAAAGAACAGAGTTGTTTTACAAATTTAGAATATGAAGTTGAATACGGATATTGAAGCAATGAAATGAATGATAGCGTAGACTTGATATGTTCTATACAGAACATTGAATGATATTCAGAAAGAAACAAGTCGACACAAATACTGAACTTCATTGAATAAGATGTCAGATGGAATTGACGATGGGAAAGATTTATTCTTTTCAGCTTGATACAATGAATCTGAATTGTTTCACGTATCTAAAGTAAGGAAGTATTGATAGATTCCTTCTGTGTACTTGAATCAGACAAGAGGAATAATGAAAAGATTCTGAGGTAAGTCGAATATTCGATAGATTCTTGATTTAGAATAGAAACAACTCATAGAGAATTCTTTTCAATACTTAGAATACAACTGAACAGATTAGAGTTAGATTATTGAAGTGAGAATAAATACAGATAATCATTTAGTCTCTCAGACTTGATATTTGGTTTGACTACGATTTCGAGGACGAAATAATTTCTTAGAGGGGAGGAATTGTAAGGCCCAAAAATATTAAATTATTAATTATGGGATTTGAGAATTAAATTCCATATTATGGGCTAATATTGATTTGAGAAGTTATGAAAATGATAAATTTAATTTCCGAGCCAAAAATATTTAATTTGAGAATTTACGGATTTTGAGAATTAAATTCCGAGAATTCTTAAATTAAGAGAATAAATATTCGATTTGAATATTTATGGAATTTAAGATTAAATTCCATGTTTCGGGAATTAAAGAAGATTAATTTTGACAATACAACTCGATCAAGGACTGATTTGCAAATATCGAAGTTGAAGGGCTCGAATGCAAAAGGCCGAGATTTTTTTATTAATCCAAATTTATTTAATTTTAATCCGAGAATATTTAATTTGGGAATATTTAGAGTTTTGATTTAAATTCTAATATTCTTAAATTATTTAGGATTGAAATTGAATTAAAAAGAAGGTCGAGGACTGAATTGCAATTACTGAAGACTTGAGGGACTAACTTGTAATTTATTCAATATCTATCCGATTTAATCAGATTTCTCAGCATGTACACGTGCATATGTTAAAATGAATTCAGAATTGAGAGTTGAGAAAGCCGAGACCTTCGATTCCTTTTTCTTTCCAATTTTCAAAACCCCGTAACTTTTGATCCGATCGTCCGATTTCGATTCCGAAAGATTTTCTGGAATCCTTGCGATGAGGACTTCGATTTGATACGTGCTACGAGCTCAATCAACTCAAGAGGTCGGATTGTGAACCGAGGAAGTTCGCTTGAGGTTTGAAATGAATTTGATTAAAGATGTGTTGATGATTTTGACTCGATTCTGAAAGGAATGAATTGAACGAAGATTGATGTGAATGTTTTGAGGTCGCAATTCAGATTTGAAGAATTCAAGCAGATGAAATACGAAGGTAAAAGTGGACTACTACTTGAATGGGATTATAACTCGAGATGGTTTGTATCGAGTTCCCTAAATCACATACTTATTTGCTTAATTGCTTTTCTATGCTCTTCTATGATTTATCGAATGAGTATTAGATGTTAATGAATGCTCTTGTGATGATATATATTGCATTCATCTTGAAAGACTTATTCTTTGATTTTGAAATGAACGGAAACGTTCGAATAGACGATTTGAGGGATTATATATGTATGGCCTGGGTGGTTGACGTAGCCTAGCGTCTGAAATGCATATGTAGTGGCTTCAAAGTCTAGAGAAGTAAGATAAGTAGCCCCACCTCGATTGGAAGAGTCGGTGGTTTAGCTATGATATCTTCTTCTCGGGATCCCAACCGATGAAACGATAGAATTCGATTAGTGAACCTTGTTTTTAAACATGCATTGCTTTTCTTTATATCATGATCTTGATATATGTTTATATGCATGTTTAGTTGCTTTTACTGGGAAATATATTTCTCACCGTAGTTATCCGGCTATTGTTGTGTTGTATGTGTCATGGCAATAGGCGGGAGTGGATCCGAGCAAAAGCGAACTTGAAGAACAAGGGATAAGAGAATAGCGTGATGATCCGAGTTTAGATGTTTGTGTGAGCTGTCAATGTTAGAGTTGAGTCCAAAAACATGATCATGTTATAGCTACTTGTACCAAGACTTGTTGGTAGTAAGTTGTTTTCTTGTTGATGTATATAGGATTGGAGATGATGTTGTAATCCTTAAGACAACATGATGTAACTTAATGACTCTTATGTGATATTTGATTCTAGCATGAGATTGGATTTTAGTTTATGGTGATCTTGTTCCTCTTCAGCTATATCTTTTTTAGGATGTATGATAGTTGTGGATACAAGATGGAATTGTTGATATACAATTATGCCATTATTTACTTGATCATGCTAGGAAGATTGCATAGTTTTTGACAGCAAAAGCTCTTGCTGTTTTCTAGGAAATGTGCTCGCTCGATCGGTGAAATGTCACGGATCGAGCGAGGCCAACATTTGCTCTCACCCGAGAGTTGGGCCAAAGTGCTCGCTCGATCGGCAGCTTTTCACCGATCGAGCGAGTTGCTCCAATTTTTTTTAAAAAAAATTTATTTTGTTTAGACTTTGATTCTTTGTCTATTATTTATGATTATTTGAATAATGAGAGATTAGAACTCGGGTCGTCACACTGTCGAAGTAGCGACACATGAAAAATGTAGCGACCCGACCCAGATCCACTACCTAATCAGAGTTAAGAGCATAATTAAGCATGTATTAAATAAATCGCTGCGGAAGAATTAAATACAAGTAGGCCGGCAGAATACAACCGGTTAAACAAATTCGATTATACAACCCAATCGAATAACTTAAATAAAACCTATAGATAATCTTGTTTTCTCAAAGGGTCATTGGCCTCTCCAAGCTCCTGGTGCTCAATCCTGCACCTATACATGCCCCATCGAATGGGCTGTCCAGATACACAGAAAAGACTAGACGTGAGCTCTAATCTCAATTCGCATATATGGATATAAAGTTATCAAACTAAGGAAGATATCAGATATTTTAGGAGTTTAGGTGGCGAATTAAAAAAAAACTCTTACAGTCACATAGGAACAGTGACTAAAAATTTCTTTAGGGCTTCAATCATTTGGGGGTATATAGGAATTTACAAATTTATTTTGCGGTGGGAGTTAGTTAGGCCCTTAGTAATATAGATATCTGTAAGCATCATAGTGCGCAAAGTAAGTTAATTAGCAACAACTCATGTGGGTGCGAAGTTTGAGAACTTAGTGTTGATCGGGTCTAAGGTGTTCGAACCTAGTTAGTAAGTCCTGAATTTCGAGGACGAAATTCCATTTAAGGGGGAAAGGAATTGTAGCACCTAAAATCCAATCTACTAAATCGCATGCATTTAATTTAATAAATATTAGGATTTTTATTTTTAGGTTTATTTGATTTAAATTATTTATTTGAATTATATGTTAATAAAATATTAAATATTTATTCAAATGATTTTATTGTGCAATTTAATTGTTTTAAAGATTTTAAAGGTTTAAGGTTTTTGCCTATTTAAATGATTTTTGATTTTAATTGTTTAGTTTATTCGTTCAAATTATATTAACTGTTTAGCTTATTTGTTTAAATTATTTTTTTAGTTTTCCAACTTATTTATTTATTTTAAATAGCCTGGTTTAGCGGTTAGTTATTTTAAATTATTTTAAATGTCTAGCTTATTTATTTTAAATGCTTTAAATTTTCTAAATCATTTAAAAGGTTTTTATTTCTGCTTGTGTATTTATTTAAATGGTTTTTTTAAAACTTTATTCTAGTTTGTTTAAATTATTTTTAATCGCTCTGCTTGTTATTTAAATATTTTACTTGTTGCTGTGACATCAGAATATTTAAAGTGTTTAATTCTTGGATTTTCAAATATGGCCTACGCTATTAAAATACTACGTATTATATTTTATTTAGTATTTTTCCGACCCTCTTAAACTTATGTGCTGACCCGGACCGAAGGTAATTCCCCAACCCAGTTCACGGCTTATTAAGGGTTTCACTACCCAAGTTCTCGGCCCATTTTCATTTCCCCCTTTCTCCTTGAGCCGATAGCAGACTTCATTCCTCCCCATTTCCTCTCGCAATCGGCCTCACTAGGTTTTCCCTTCCATTTCCTTCAGCCGTCGGCCGCCGCAGTAGCAATATCTCTTCCCGGCGAGGCTGACCGTCAGGCAAGCTTCTCGAGCTCCGCCTCCCGTGTTCCAGCTCAACCGAGCTTTCCCTACACTATTTCTGATTCTCGTATCAAAGGCAAGATTTATGGGTTTATTTGTCCACCAAGTAGATAAATACAATTGCGTTCTTGTCTTCTTGCCATTTCGATTTTTTGTGGATTTAAGGAAGTAGCTCGATTTTTTTTCTGATTTCTTGATTGGTCGTTCGAGTCTCTGTCCTCTGCGTTTCTTGCAATTCGTTGTGTTCAGACTCCTTTTGGAGGGTTTTCCTTGCTTTCATTTTGGATTTCTGGATTTAAAGAAAGCCTGCTCGACTTTTGATTAGTTGATGGTTGTTCGAGTTTCTGTTCTCTGTTGTGAATAGTTGTTCGTGAGTTTCAGTTTCCTTTTGGGTTGTTGTTCATGTTTTTTATCGATGTAAAATGTTTTCTGGTGTTGAATGGACGCATAATTGTGAGTCTCGGTCAGTGATTTCCTTTTTGCCTCAACTTTGAACCCTTTCACTGTGTTGAGTATATGTTGGTTCGAGTTTTTGCATGTTGTTTGGATGGTGAATTAGGGGCTGTCATGGTTGAGATCGTAGCTCACATGGTAGCACTTAGGATGTGATGGAAGTAGCTAGCAATTTGGAGTTGAAGGGCCGATGACATTGGGCTGTTTGGAGTCGATTTTGAGGGGCAGGGGTAGGGGCTGTTCATTGAGTTATACTATGCTTGGGGAAATCTGTCCTAGTGGTTTAAAGGGGGCTAAGGATTGGTCTAGGTCCTAGTTTAAAGATTGTTAACATGAGGGATCAAGGTTTAAGTATCTTGGAAAGAAGAAGAGTTATTGAACAGGCTTTTAGGCAAGTTGATGGGGCTGTCCGGGAATGAACGTTCAAGGCAAGGTACACGCATTATTTGTTTAAGGGCACGAGTTTGGGAATTGCCTAGCATGTTAGGAAAATGTTGTTTCAAGCGGGAATTAATTTGGTTAAGGTTTGGTTGAGTTATACGCTAATAATTGTTAAGGCACAAAAATTTAGATGTTAAGTGTTGCTGTCCGGAAATATTATTGCAAGAAACTATTGGATAAGATTTGTATCTCGAGGATGACTTCTTAGTTAAGTATAGAGTGCATGAGAATCATGTTTTCAAGCAGAAGTCGTTTTGTCTAAGTGTTGAGTATGTTATAAGCATATCAAGTGGATTGCTCGGGATATGTCCTAACTGCCAAAAAGTAAAGTCTAGATTTTTAGCTATGGTTTGCCACCTAAATCACCATCCTTGTCAACCATCTTTCATAATTTATTTGTGAACCGAGTAATCGAGTAAATATTTTCAAAGAAAGTCATTTCCATGATTTCATGCTAGATCTTTGAGTCGTGTCAAGTAAGAATGAAAGAAAATATTTTTGAACGAAGTGAAATGATTGTTACTTTAGAAATGACGTGTATGTGTGGGATTGGGAGACGTTCTGACCTACCTTACCAAAGGACATGTATGTGTCGGGTTGAGTGATGCCTTGGCCTATCTTACAAAATATAGACGTGTATGTGTGGGGTTAAGAGAAATCTTGGCCTCCCTTACCAATCACAAGGCAAGACGAGTTTGGGAGATATCCTGACTTCCTTGCGGCATAGTGCACTGCTGCCATGATAATGATCGAAACCACAGGGTCACAATTCAAGGATCTGAGTTCACAGTTACAGATTTCAGTTACAGTTTCAGTTATAGATCAGTTCTAATTTGACTCAACTTAGTTTATATTCAGTTTCAGTCTTGTATGAGATTAAGTAAATTTTAAGAAAGTTTCCAAGTTTAAATGTGTGAGTTCATTGCATGCATTACATCTCATACACATTTATCATTCAACTTTTTGGAGCAAGTTTCAAGGTATATTAAGTACAAGTATTTTAAGTATTAAGCATGTACTTTTAAACCCTCGTTATTCTCCCCATATTCTTGTTGGGCCCCTAGGCTCACTATATCTACTTGGTGCAAGTATAAGTTATCATCGAGATTGCGGGGCAGGACTTTTGAGTGGACTGTGATGCGGGCACGGCACATCCCTCTGACCATGCCAATCTTCCGCAAAAGTTTATTTTAACACTTTAAAGTCTTTTATTTTGTTGATTGGATAAATGATATTGTAAGAATTTATAGAATTATTTGTGGGCATGTAAATATGTAATTGCCTAATCTTTTGTTGTTCGAAATGTCGAATTTCTTCTCCGATTCTCGTTCCTTTCTCGGTCTAGTTTATTAGTGATGTTTGCTTTTCTTTAAAATTTGTTGTCTGTGACAAGTGGTTTGTGATTTAAATAGATAGGTCATGCCGAAATTTTGAAAAAAATCCGTATTTTATTTAGTTTAATATTAACAAGTAGTTAGGGTCGTTTCATACACCCTATAGGAACAATTCCCTCAGGTGGATCCACAAGATTCCACACTTGGTTCGAATGCATGGAATTCATCTCAGATTCCATAACTTCAAGCCACTTGGATGAATCGGCATCAGATAACGCTTCCTTGAAGGTTCTTGGATCAAATCCATGGTTAGGCTCATCTTGGCCCTCCTCAAGAAGCAGACCATACCTCAAAGGTGGTATCGAGATCCTCTCGGATCTTCTAGGAGCTTGTATCTCCTCTCTTGGTTGTTCGGGTATGGGCTCTACAATCGTGGGTGTTTCTTGTACTTTTTCAAGTTCTATCATCTTCCATTTTCTATCCAATAGAAATTTCTTCTCCAAGAAGGTTCCATTCCTAGAAACAAACACCTTTGTTTCTTTTGGATGATAGAAATAATATCCAACCGAATTCCTTGGATATCCCACGAAGTAAAATAAAATGGATCGAACATCCAATTTATCTCTCACTGTCTGCTTCACATAAGCAGGACACCCCCATATTCTAAGATAAGAATACTTATGAGGCATTCCCATCCATATCTCATATGGTGTCTTATCAACTGCCTTTGAATGGACATTGTTCAACAACAGTGCCGCTGTTTCAAGCGCATATACCCAAAAAGATGGCGGCAACTCCGTGAACCCCATCATAGATCAAACCATGTCGATCAAAGTTCGGTTACGACATTCTGAAATACCATTCAACTGAGGTGTACTAGAAGGAGTCCACTGCGAGAGAATCCCATTCTCCCTAAGATACTCTTGGAACTCAGCACTCAAGTACTCACCACCTCGATCCGATCAAAGTGCCTTGATGCTTTGTCCCAATTATTTTTCTACATTATTTCTGAATTCTTTGAACTTTTCAAAAGCTTCAAATTTGCATTTCATCAAATACACATACCCATACCTAGAGAAGTCATCGGTAAAGGTGATGAAGTAAGAATGTCCGTGCTTAGTGGTGATGCTAAGTGGACCACACACATTTGTATGGATCAAATCCAACAGTCCATTGGATCGCTCCACATGGCCCTTAAAGGGAATTTTGGTCATCTTTCCTTTTAGACAGAGTTCACAAGTAGTAAGAGAATTAATATCAAACATATCAAACATGCCTTCTCCCACTAGCTTGTTCGTCCTTTTTAATGATATATGACCTAATTGAGCATGCCACAAGTGTGCCGGATTCAGAGTATCTTGTTTTCTTTTGGATGTTGTTGATATCTCTTGGACATTATACATTGGAATATCTTTCAATTTTAAATTATAGAGATCGTTTTTCAATTGTCCTGTACCAATTAAACATTCATTATTGTAAATATTGCAAACACCTTTGCCAAATAAACAAGAATATCCATATTTATCAAGCATAGAAATGGAAACAATGTTTTTCACTTAATCTGGTACAAACAAAACATCTCTCAAAATTAATTTAAAATCATTGTCTAACAATAAGTAAACATCTCCAATAGCTTTGGCAGCAACTCTTGCCCCATTTTCCATCCTCAAGAAGGTCTCACCATCCCTGAGTTTCCTACTTCTTTCCATCCACCTGCAAATCATTACAAAGATGTGATCCACAACCGGTATCCAATACCCAAAAAGAAGAGTTAAGTGAAATGTTCACTTCAATGTAGAACATACCTTTTCCAGAACTAATCTGGTCAAGATATTCCTTGCAATTACGCTTCCAATGTCCAGGCTTCTTGCAGTAATGATAGAAGTCACTAGTCTTGTTAGCCTTAACTGGTGTGGCTGCCACAACGAGACTTGGAGCATGCCTCTTCAAGGGCACATTCCTTTTGGGAGCATGGAAAGAACGCTTCTTTCCCTTCCCACGTGGTTTATTATTTTCACCAGATGAAGATCCCACATAAAGAGCCGGCTTCTCTTTCTTGATTGTGGATTCAAACGTAACAAGCATGTTAATCAACTCCTCAAGGGTTGAATCTAACTTGATCATGTTGAAATTCACAACAAAAGGGTCAAATGAGTCAGACAATGACAATAGCAACACGTCTGTGGTCAACTCAGATGGTAGCACAAGATCCATGCTAACGAGTTTCTCCACTAGCCCAATCATCTTTAGGCCATGCTCATGGACCGAAGCCCCATCTCGCATGCGTAAAGTGATTAGCTCCTTGACAATCGCATGTCGAAGTGGGTGTGTTTGTTCACCAAAGAGTTCTTTGAGATGCAAATGAATGTCAACAGCATGCTTTGCACCCTCAAAACACCGCTGTAGCTCATCATTCATAGAAGCCTGCATATAACACATGGCTTTCAAGTCATGGTCACACCAATCCTTGTAAGTCTATAGCTCAGCAGGGCTACATCCAGTCGGAGCCTCAGTAGGGGGCGACTTATCAAGGTCATATGCAATCCTCTCCGAGTTCAAGACGATTTTTATATTTCTTAGCCAATCGAGGTAATAGGGACCGGTCAGTATATGTTTGTCGAGTATTGTAGATAACGGGTTGCAAATTGATGACATTGTCAAAAACTTTGTACTGATAAATAATAACAGATAAATGTTAATGACTATTTTAAAATATTTAATAAGATATATAGTATGGACTTTAGCATTATAAATTTTACTCCCACTGTTTTGACATTTTCACTACCCTTTAGTGAAAAACGGGAAACACATTTCCTTAGTAGGTACATAAGGTCCAATTAGCCAATCATGATCCCGAATAATATCGACCAATCACAATTCCTAAAAGGTAGTTTCTAATTGCATCTCCATGCAACCCTTATGTAAACTTTTGTCTCAAGCTTGATTAGGACCCAATAATATGACGTCGTTCATCTTTACGTGTCAAGCCTTACCCATCGATATCGAACCTTAATGGACGGTCGCCATGAGTTCCCCCAATAATATGAGCCGAAGTCATGGGAGTTCCACGTAGTTCACATCACCATGTCAATGGATGTCACAGATTTTCGGCATCCAAGCCCCCCAATAATATGAGCCGAGCATTGAATACGGGTAGTGTTCATCATGCACCCATTGTCGATGGAAGACATGGAAATTATAAACAAATTTTTAATTCCCCTTTTCGGGCTTGATATAAATTTTGAATCTAATTCAAAATGATTGTTTTTAATTTTGAAATGGTCTCATCTTTAATTTTAAAAAACTCATCATGTTTGATCGTATGTTTGCCGGATTCATGCAACTTTGTTATTATAAAATAATAACGCACATACTCATTATTTATAATATATCATACATATATTATAAACAGCAAATTAACAAGGATGATCAATCGCCCCAAAACTATTTGGCCCATGTTAGCCAAACACGGGCCTAGGTCCAATCCTAGGAAATGCACGGGATGCAAATGCAACAATTACATAAGCTTCCAATATTTACATGTCTTGGATCTTCATAATTCATCATGTCCCGCCATCTTCCAATATTGATCTTCCGGTCCAGGGCGCACCCGCGCCCTGGCAGAACAAAAGTTCTGCCAGGTTGGGCGCGGGGGCGCTGGCATAGGGCGCACCCGCGCCCATATTAAAAAAAAAATTGTTTTCTTACTTATTTACTTCTTGGTTTGTAATTAATATTGATTTCCCATTAAGAAGAAATATTAGCACCTGAGGTCCCCACAGTATTGTATTAGCATCATCCCGATTGAGTGAGGTAACGAGATCAAAATTATAGAGTGTGGCATGAGAATTCGAAGTCCATGCGCGGGGACGTTGTTGAAGGCACGAGCGCGCAGCCCTTGTGCGAGCCCCATGCGCGGGCATGTAGCGACCCTACCCGGATCCACTACCTAATTAGAGTTAAGAGCATAATTAAACATGCATTAAATAAATCGCTGCGGAAGACTTAAATAAAAATAGACCGGCAGAATACAAACGGTTAAATAAATTCGATTTATACAACCAAATCGAATAAATAGCCTAAAGGTAAAACCTACAGCTAATCCTGCTGTCTTCACTGATCACTGGCTACTCCAAGCTCCTGGTACTTCATCCTGCACCTACACCTGCCCCGTCGGATGGGGTGTCCAGGTACACAGAAAAGACTGGACGTGAGCTTTAAGCTCAATACGAAATCACTGGATAAAACATACAAATATGATGCATGCAAATGATAGGGTATCTATATCTGGGATAACTGTATATAACTGCTCAGTAATGGCGCCTAGAATATGAGTGGTACAACCCGGGGAGCAAACCCTGTCGACACTACTCATTCCTATAGGACGTGGACTGTGTCCCCAGATGCTAACTACCCATGACCCGTCAGTCACTAGGCACAAGACATCACCCGTCCAGACAGGGCTGAGCGGCCCTACATGGCTCATCTCACAAGATGGACAGGCACAATATGATATGCACATGCTGCATAATAATATGACACATAAATACAACATATAAGCATGCAAAACCCGCTGGCTATCTCAGTCTGTACTTACGTACCTTACTACAGGCAGTTCCTAGCAGTCACACTCTAGGTTCCAAGCCTATATCAGCTTTACAATGCAAATACCCATGCAACAATATTTAAGCTCTAAAATTTTCGCGATGTGCACGGACCCCGTGCCAGGTCCGTGTCTAGGTTCGTGTATGTGTTCTTTCCCGCCCGCAGTTTTCTTTCAAAAATCATATTTCAAGTTCTAGCCGTTGGATTGACCTGAAATTTTGACAGCATCTTCAAAACATCTTAAACTTGAATTTGAATGGTGGAGATCGGATTTCAAACAATCCAAAATTAAATTTGAAATTTTTACCAAGGCTGCTCTTTAATTAATGCTTCACAAATCTATTTTCCTACAAAATTAACCGGGAGAGTGAAATACACACACATGCACTAAAACACACAAACACACATAAAAACAATATGAATGCACACAAAATAAATATAAAAATAACACAAACTAATGCATACAAAATGCACTTATCAGGATCCCAAATCGAAGTAACAAAATTCCCCTTGATTATCCGATTTTAGATAATCTCGAACCCCTGAGACATGCATTGCATTTTATTGCATTTCAGATTGAGTTGATGCTATTTCATGTCATTGATTTACTACGTGAAATTACTTGTCTTGTTGTCATATATCATGTTTTGATATATTAATTGATATTGTCTGTCTTGTTGCTTTTTGTAATGACCACACCCTCTGCTCTAGTCCTTCTGGCCTCTGCTCTGGGTGGGCCCCACTCATGGTCTTCTCCCCCCTAGTAGGGAGTTTCATGTCCTCCTCAATGGTACCAGACTTGATAAAACTTTGTACTTAACCTGGAAGTGTAAGGTTCGATTCTGGGGAGGACATGAAACTCCCTACCATGGGGGAGAAGACCATGAGTGGGGCCCACCCAAAGCAGAGGCCAAAAGGGCTAGAGCAGAGGGTGTGGTCATCAAACTTTTACTGGAAATATTATTCTCACCGGAGTTATCCGGTTGTTGTCTTGTCTTTGTATGTGTGCTTGACAACATGTGGAACGAGTTCGAGTCAGAGGCAACATGACTAGATCGAGTTAGGAATGATAGAAGTGAGGACTTGGTTTTAGAAGTCAAAATTTGTATTCGAACTTTTATTGGATTTGTATTGTAAAACCTCGAACCAATACATGTACTACCTTTTTGGGGATTTGAACAACTTTAAACCTCCGTGTATTGTATTTGGATGGATTGATGTTTTTATTGCTTGTTTTGGTTATATCTTGAAGCATGTTTTAGAACTTGTAGTATGTTAATCTTGTTTGGACGATGTTCAAACCCCTTTTCATTTCAAGTTTGGATTTTTTATTGTATTAGCATCATCCCGGTTTTTAGAGCGAGGTAACGAGATCGAAATTTTAGAGTGTCGCATGAAAATTCGAAGGCCATGTGCGGGCGCGCTGTTGAAGGCGTGGGAGTGTAGCCCTTGTGCGAGCCCTATGCGCAAGTGCGTGTCTGCCTTTTAAAAAAAATATTTACTTGTTTTTCCTCGACTTTTGGTATCAATTGAATGATTAATTCCTTGATTAGATTATTGGAACCGAGGTCCTCACACATGCCATGTCCGACTGTCAATATTGGAACTACCGATCTCACGTTCGGAGCTTCCGAACTGTTCGTAGCTTTCGATCAGCAATGCTATCTTCAGAACATGTTTGGAACTTCCGATCTTCCTTCAGAACTTCTGATCTGTCCCAAATATTCAAAGTCTTAGAAACCATTTTTATACGTTCTGAATCCACTTATCAATTCCTTAAAGCTCAAATTAGCATCCCTTAATCATGCTTTAAGCAATATATTATCTCAATTAAGAGTCGAGCTACTACAATAACTGTAGCGACCCAACCCGGATCCACTACCTAATCAGAGTTAAGAGCATAATTAAGCATGCATAAAATAAATCGCTGCGGATGTAGTAACCCAGATTCCATTTGAAGATAATAATATGTTTAAGGGTTAGTAAGTAACTGATTCCGGAGTTTAATTGGGCTTCAGAAGAGAATTTGGGCTTTTGAGTTTGGGCCGGATCGGAAGCTCCGATCCCAGCCACTTCGGAACCTCATCGGAAGCACAGAGATCGGAAGCTCCGATCGTGGAACGGAAGTTCCGATCTCCGGCTGCCAGCTTTATCCGATGACTCAGCCACGAGTTTTGACAAGTGTTGAACGTAGAGCAGATCGGAAGCTCCGATCGCCCGATCGGAAGTTCCGATCCTGACGTGTCACACATGCATGCAATGAGCTGGATCGGAAGCTCCGATCCTGAAATCGGAAGTTCCGATCCTGGTCAGGAATTTTGTCTATAAATAGGGTTTCGCAGATTCATTTCAATTACGAATTCCCGAGTTTCCTTCTTCAGTAATATAGTGTGAGATACACACTTGAGGGCCCTATCGGTTATAATAGAGGTTTTGGAATAACCAAAGTGTGGTTATAGTCATCTAGGACTAGCGACTTCAAAGGGCTAACTACGGACGAAGGTATGGTCCGGGAATCTCTTTAAGTTTTGGGAGTACTTATTAGCTTAGTTAAGGCTTATAGAATTTATGTAGTGATACGGTGAACTTTTGAATATAGGCTTGGAACCTAGGATCCTACTTTACTTGAACTAGCCTATGTTGGAAAACTGTGTTCAGATCAATTAGAATTGATACCCGGTGCAGCGGAAGTTTAAAAATTTTATTTTATTAATATGGAACGATTCCATATCTGGGTATCAAAACCTTTTACGATTAAATTTGTGTAAGTAAAACAAATAATCACTATTAAATATTTTACCTCGTCAAGCAAAGGCTTGATCGTGGACTCCAACAGAATTTAATCTGCTCTTCTTGTAAATCCCAGGAACCGATGACAGTCACGATCTAACTCTGGAATTAGGTCCATGAATGAAAAACAGAAACCCTCTGATTGACTGCACTAGAAATCAATCAGAAGTTTTACGTAGAGAATAAACAGATATGATCTGTTAATTCGATTTGTAATTTTTCACAAAAATCACAAGCCGAATTTTCTCCAAAGGGACAGAGGAATTTTCGAAAAATCCTCTTGAATAGTATAGAGTGAATTTTGAAAAATGCAGTATTCAATGTGTGTGATTTTCGAACCCAACACCTCTATTTATAGATAATTTCTAGTTATAATTGTATCAGGACTCTAACTCCTTAAAGCCCACAATCCATAACTTAAGCCCAACAAGCCAAGCCCGTTGTTATAGAAATTAATATAAAATTTATCGTGACTCCGATTGATAAACTGATTTTACCAATCTGCACAGAAACCATTTCTGCATCTTTTAGAGTCAAGATAATTTTTCTGAATCCGAATTCAGTGATTTCCAAAAATGCCCATCCCTATGTCATTTTAGGAAATCCCACTCCCTTTAGTTAAGAAGTCCAACTTCTCTTTCATTAAATTTAACTCTTTAAATTTAACTATCTCTACGGGGTTTTAGTAATCCATTACTTGTGTAACCCTCAATGGTTCAGGAATACAGCTAGCCGTGGGCTCACAACTCCTTGTGACTCGGAACAACAATTTCCGACTTACCCATCGAATCATGGTAAGAGCGCCTAGCAACATCGGCCCATGATTCCCTAGGTATTACTGATAGTGTCTGCAAGAACCAATAGATTTTGGTTAGCGTACAGTATGGTCCCTTCAACCAAATATCCCGATCGAATCAACAACCATTGGTGCATCGAGAGTCGTTCGAGATTCGATAACTATGCATAACATCTTGGAGATCAAATAGTGACATCGCATGTGTCACTAGGATAACCCATTAACCTAAGACACATCATGTACTCTGGCCAGAGATTCGTCACACTAATATCTCCTCAGATCGCATAGGATATCCACACTCGCAAGTATGTGGTGAATCCTTGACAACAAAGCATCGACTCCTATATGTGTCGTAACTGTACCCAATCCCGACACCTGATGACCCCAATAGAGTCGGTAAACGAGTCAAAGTACAGTACTAGCATATAGAGTCTCAATGATGTTTCAAGTAATAAGGACTAGTGGTGTACAACCAAAACCGCGGACTTTATCCACTCGATAAGTGATAACCACTTGGAAAGTCCGAATAGGGTAGTTCGATCATTCATCATATGAATATCCATTTGCATGCTTTGAACATCTCTATGTTCCATACCAATGAAACGTGGTACTCGGCATCGCAAATGCTAGTCTCAATCTCGAGCGATCCTTATCCTTATTTGCGGACGGCTCAATTGACTAGGAACAGTTTAGAATATACAGTGACTATAAGATGTGTTTCATGATAGCCATCCCCATGTGCTACCACATCTTACATACACTATAGTATATTCAAGATCTTTATCAAAACAACAATAGTATATCATAATATAACAATATGAAGAAAGATAAAGTCAATGCCATTATAAAATTGTAAATTATATTAAACAAAAGATTGTTTTACATAGAGTCATAAAAGCCCTTAGCCACAAGTTGGCTAACCGGGCACCTACTCTTTCAATCTCCCACTTGCCCTAAAGCCAACTAGTCATACTACATAATCCCATTGCTTTGCGATGTTTGTCAAACAATGGTCCTGGCAAGGGCTTAGTAAGCGGATCAGCGATATTGTCTGTAGAGGCCACTCTCTCGACACTGATGTCTCCTCTTTCCACGATCTCCCGGATGATGTGGTATTTCCTCAGTACGTGTTTGGACTTCTGATGAGACCTTGGTTCCTTTGCCTGAGCAACGACACCCGTGTTGTCACAGTACACCGGGACTGGAACAACAGCTTCAGGAATTACACCCAACTCTTGGATGAATTTCCTTATCCAAATTGCCTCTTTAGCAGCAGCTGATGCTGCAATGTATTCTGCCTCAGTGGTGGAATCCGCTGTGGTGTCCTTCTTGGAACTCTTCCAAGAGACAGCACCGCCATTGAGCATGAATACAAATCCAGAGGTTGATTTCGAGTCATCCACGTCACATTGAAAGCTAGAGTCGGTATAGCCTTCCAACTTCAATTCTCTCCCTCCATAAACCATGAATAAATTCTTAGTCCTTCGCAAGTACTTAAGAATATCCTTCACGGCTTTCCAATGCATTTGACCGGGATTGGCTTGGTATCTGCTCGTGACGCTCAGAGCATAGGCCACATCCGGTCTGGTAGATATCATCCCATACATGATATTACCTATGGCTGACGCATATGGCACGTGTGTCATCTTCTCTATCTCTTCGTCAGTCTTGGGACACATAGATTTGGATAGAGAAACTCCATGACACATAGGTAGATGTCCTCTCTTGGACTCATCCATAGAAAACCTTTTCAATATGGTGTCGATGTAGGTTGATTGAGTGAGTCCTATCATTCTTTTAGATCTATCTCTATAGATCTGAATTCCTAGAATATAGGATGCCTCACCTAAATCCTTCATCGAGAATCTACCTGATAACCATATCTTTGTTGACTGCAACATCCCTACATCATTCCCCATGAGTAGGATGTCATCAACATAAAGTACTAAGAATGTTACCGCATTCTTAACTACTTTCTTGTACACGCATGGTTCCTCCAGGTTCTTGATGAAACCAAAATCCTTTATTGTTTCATCAAATTTCTGGTTCCAACTTCTTGATGCTTGTTTGAGACCATAGATTGATCTCTGAAGCTTGCATACCTTATGCTCGCTTTCCATGGATGTGTATCCCTCAGGCTGCGTCATATAGATCTCTTCCTTAATGTTTCCATTAAGAAATGCAGTCTTTACATCCATTTGCCATATCTCATAGTCATACCATGCTGCTATGGCAATAAGGATTCTTATGGACTTGAACATTGCGACTGGTGAAAAGGTTTCATCATAGTCAACTCCTTGTCTTTAAGTATAACCTTTTGCCACCAATCGTGCCTTGTAGGTCAATACCTTTCCATCAGGCCCAAGCTTTCTCTTGTAGATCCATTTGCACCTAATTGGAACAATTCCATCGGGAGGATCTACTAAAGACCAAACTTGGTTAGAATGCATCGAGTCTATTTCCGATTGCATAGCTTCAAGCCATAAATTCGAATCCGCATCAGAAGTTGCTTCCTTGAAGTTTCTTGGATCACATCCAATGACGGGTTCACTTTGATCCCCTTCAAGAAGAAGACCATATCTAATAGGAGGCCTAGAAGTCCTCTCGGATCTCCTAGTAATAGGCGTGTCTTGTGATGATTCTTGAGGTGTAGGATCGCTATTTTGTATCTCGGGTTCTTCTCGAATTTCTTCGCGTTCCATCATCTTGCCTTTCTTATCCAATAAGAACTCCTTCTCCAAGAAGGTGTCATTCCTTGAAACAAACACTTTTGTTTCAGCAGGATGATAGAAATAATATCCGATTGAATTCTTCGGATACCCTACAAAATAACATAAAGTGGATCGACTATCCAATTTATCTCCCACTGTCTGCTTCACGTAAGCAGGACATCCCCAAATCCTCAAGTACGAATACATAGGAGCTTTGCCATTCCATAACTCGTATGGTGTTTTATTTACTGCTTTAGTGTGGACGTTGTTTAACAACAATACCGCCGTTTCAAGCGCGTAGCCCCAAAACGAAGGTGGGAGCTCAGTGAAGCTCATCATGGATCGAACCATGTCCAACAAAGTTCGATTGCGATGCTCCGAAACACCATTAAGCTGAGGTGTCATAGGAGGAGTCCACTGAGAGAGAATCTCATTCTCTTTTAGATAGTCCAAAAACTCGGTACTTAAGTATTCTCCACCTCGATCCGATCGAAGTGCCTTAATACTTTTACCTAGTTTGTTTTCTACTTCAGCCTTGAATTCTTTGAACTTTTCAAATGCTTCCGACTTATATTTCATTAAATATAAATACCCATACCTAGAATGATCATCCGTAAAGGTAATGAAGTAGGTGTTGCCACATTTAGTACCAATCCTAAATGGACCGCAAACATCTGTATGGATCAAATCCAACAGATTTTGACTACGCTCAGGTTTCCCTTTGAAAGGAGATTTAGTCATTTTTCCCTTTAGGCAGGACTCATAAGTAGGTAGAGAGTTAATATCAGACATATCAAACATGCCCTCTCCCACTAGCTTGTTCATCCTCATTGAGGAAATATGACCTAGCCTAGCATGCCAAAGGTTTGCCGGGTTTTGACTATCGTCCTTCCTTTTAATTGTTGTTACCGGTTTATCAACATAATTAATTGGAACGTCTTTTAATTTTAAGCTATATAGATCGTTCTCAAGTTGTCCATTTCCAATCAAACATTCATTCTTGTAAATATTGCAAATCCCATTCACAAAATTGCAAGAAAAATCATCTCTATCAAGCATAGAAATAGATATAATGTTTTTGACCAAATCCGGAACATATAAAACATCTCTCAAAAATAACTTAAAATTGTTCTGCAAAACTAAATAAATGTCTCCTATAGCTTTGGCTTCGACTCTAGAACCATTCTCGAGCCTTAGCTGGGTCTCACCCATCCTTAGCTTACGACTTCTTGTCATCACCTGCAAATCATTGCAAACGTGAGATCCACATCCGGTATCCAATACCCAAGAATAAGTATTAAGAGAAACATTTATTTCAATGTAAAACATACCCTTTGCAGTTCGCAACTGTTCGAGGTATTCCTTGCAGTTACATTTCCAATGACCGGGTTTCTTGCAGTAATGGCAAACGTTTTCATTTTTTATCTCAATTGAAGCCTTGGCCTTTCCCTTCTTATTTGGTACAATCTTCTTGGGCGGGGCAGAACGTTTCTTACCCTTTCCACTTGGTCCTTTCTTAGAGTTAGAAGAGGAGCCAACCAAGAGTACCGGTTTATCCTTCTTTAGTGTGGCTTCATATGTGACAAGCATATTGACCATATCTTCAAGGGTGGCCTCTATCTTGTTCATATTGAAGTTCATCACAAAACCGTCAAACGATGAAGGAAGTGATAGAAGCAACAAGTCCGCGCTAAGTTCATGCTCCAAAGTCAAGTCGAGTGTTACCAACTTTTCAATGAGCCCAATCATGCGCACCCCATGCTCACGGACCGAAGTCCCATCTCGCATGCGGCTCGTCATGAGCTCTCTGACGGTGGCATACCTCTCCGATCTTGACTGAGTTCCAAAGAGTTCCTTGAGGTTCTTGTGAATGTCAGCAGCATTCACGGCATCCTCGAATCTCCTTTGAAGCTCATCAGACATCGAAGCCTGCATGTAGCATTTGGCCTTGATATCATGGTCCCACCATAAATCAAGTTTGGCCAACTCTTCCGGACATGTATTAGCCGGGGCTTCCTTCGGAGGCGGCTTCTCTAACACGTAGAAAGCTTTTTCCGAAGTAAGAATAATTTTCAACTTACGGAACCATTCCGTATAGTTTGCGCCAGTCAATTTGTTTTGTTCGAGAATTGAAAACAGTGGATTGCGAGAAGTCATTGTAATGGTATACTGAAAAGGAAACAGACAATAATCAATGATTGTTTAATTAATTTATTAAGACATAAAATATGGCGTATTTTATTTTATGAATTACACTCCCACTATTTTAACGATTTCACTACCCTCTAGTGAAAACGGAAAACTTTTTCCTTAGTGAGAACATGGAGTCCAATTTACAAATCATGATCCCGAATAATATCAGCCAACCATAATTTTCAAAAGGTAGAGCCCAATTACTTCCAAAGTAACCCCCATGTCTTTACCTCATGTCCAATAAGGGCCCAATAATATGACGCCGTTTATTGTGACATGTCAAGATAACCCATCAATATTAAGTTGTGATGGACGGTCGCCATGTGGATCCCCCAATAATATGAGCCAATCCCATGGGAGTTCCACCCAACTTACAACATGTGTCGATCCAATGTACAGCTTTCCGACGAACGGGCCCCCCCAATAATATGAGCCGGACCGTATCCGCGGGTAGCATCTCATACATTGATCATTGATGGAAGGTAGGAATATTTAAACAATATTTAAATTTCCCTTTTATTAATCTTGATATCAATTTTAAATCATATTTAAAATGAGGGATTTTTAATTTTGAAAATTTGTCTCATCATGCAATTTATGTATGCTTGCGGGATTCATACAATTTTGTCTAAACATGCATACATCAATAATATCATATATTAATTAAGGATGATCGATCCCATTAACTAATCGACCCGTGGTTGCCAATCACGAGTCTAAGTCCAATCCTAGGTGATATGCAAGTATGCAATGCAATCCTATTACATTGTGCTTTCAATTTACATTTCTTCGGTCTTCATTGTCTGCTGGGCCCACCATTTTTTTTCAAATCTTTGTCTCCCACTAAGTCTAATAAATTTACAATAAATTTCGATGACAAATATGGGATACATTTTTAGGGGTGGGAACGGGCCATAAACCAGGCCCACTTTTATTACATATGACAATCATATTGGGCTATAAACCAAGCCCATTAATAAACACCAACAACAATAAGACAAATGTAAATCACCTAACATACACCTAAAACATTGGTCATGGCAATCGATCATCCTTTATCCATTAAATAATTGGATAAACATGCAAAGGCATCATAATTAAAAGATAAAATCATATTTCATCTTATTCATCCATAAGATCATATCTTATCATCAATTGTACCAAAATAATTAATTTTATAAAATCTAATTTAACGGATAAAATTTATAACTTTTCCAAAAATTCAAATTTATCCAAAAATCAATTTTAAAAATTTCGGACTCGAACAATTCGATCCGATGCCTCGTGATCTAATAAAAAACAATTTTCGATCGGATCAAACACTAGAATTTCAAAAATTCAAAATTTATTAAAAATAAAATTTTAATTTTCCGGGCTGCCCGGGACAATCCCGGGCAGCCCGTGCCCCGACCGGGGCTCGGGCTGGGCAGCCCGTCGCTGCGCTGCCCTGGGCAGCGATCCGTGTTTTGCCCGTCAAAATTTTGATTTTTAAAAAATTTGTTTTGTTTCAAAAACCGAGGCTTAAAAATTTTGTACAATCGATTAATTTAATCGTTTGATCTGAGCAACCTGGCTCTGATACCACTGTTGGAAAACTATGTTCAGATCAATTAGAATTGATACCCGGTGCAGCGGAAGTTTAAAAATTTTATTTTATTAATATGGAACGATTCCATATCTGGGTATCAAAACCTTTTACGATTAAATTTGTGTAAGTAAAACAAATAATCACTATTAAATATTTTACCTCGTCAAGCAAAGGCTTGATCGTGGACTCCAACAGAATTTAATCTGCTCTTCTTGTAAATCCCGGGAACCGATGACAGTCACGATCTAACTCCGGAATTAGGTCCACGAATGAAAAACAGAAACCCTCTGATTGACTGCACTAGAAATCAATCAGAAGTTTTACGTAGAGAATAAACAGATATGATCTGTTAATTCGATTTGTAATTTTTCACAAAAATCACAAGCCGAATTTTCTCCAAAGGGACAGAGGAATTTTCGAAAAATCCTCTTGAATAGTATAGAGTGAATTTCGAAAATTGCAGTATTCAATGTGTGTGATTTTCGAACCCAACACATCTATTTATAGATAATTTTTAGTTATAATTGTATCAGGACTCTAACTCCTTAAAGCCCACAATCCATAACTTAAGCCCAACAAGCCAAGCCCGTTGTTACAGAAATTAATATAAAATTCATCGTGACTCCGATTGATAAACTGATTTTACCAATGTGCACAGAAACCATTTCTGCATCTTTTAGAGTCAAGATAATTTTTCTGAATCCGAATTCAGTAATTTCCAAAAATGCCCATCCCTATGTCATTTTAGGAAATCCCACTCCCTTTAGTTAAGAAGTCCAACTTCTCTTTCATTAAATTTAACTCTTTAAATTTAACTATCTCTACGGGGTTTTAGTAATCCATTACTTGTGTAACCCTCAATGGTTCAGGAATACAGCTAGCTGTGGGCTCACAACTCCTTGTGACTCGGAACAACAATTTCTGACTTACCCATCGAATCATGGTAAGAGCGCCTAGCAACATCGCCCCATGATTCCCTAGGTATTACTGATAGTGCCTGCAAGAACCAATAGATTTTGGTTAGCGTACAGTACGGTCCCTTCAACCAAATATCCCGATCGAATCAACAACCATTGGTGCATCGAGAGTCGTTCGAGATTCGATAACTATGCATAACATCTTGGAGATCAAATAGTAACATCGCATGTGTTACTAGGATAACCCATTAACCTAAGACACATCATGTACTCTGGCCAGAGATTCGTCACACTAATATCTCCTCAGATCGCATAGGATATCCACACTCGCAAGTATGTGGTGAATCCTTGACAACAAAGCATCGACTCCTATATGTGTCGTAACTGTACCCAATCCCGACACCTGATGACCCCAATAGAGTCGGTAAACGAGTCAAAGTACAGTACTAGCATATAGAGTCTCAATGATGTTTCAAGTAATAAGGACTAATGGTGTACAACCAAAACCGCGGACTTTATCCACTCGATAAGTGATAACCACTTGGAAAGTTCGAATAGGGTAGTTCGATCATTCATCATATGAATATCCATTTGCATGCTTTGAACATCTCTATGTTCCATACCAATGAAACGTGGTACTCGGCATCGCAAATGCTAGTCTCAATCTCGAGCGATCCTTATCCTTATTTGCGGACGGCTCAATTGACTAGGAACAGTTTAGAATATACAGTGACTATAAGATGTGTTTCATGATAGCCATCCCCATGTGCTACCACATCTTACATACACTATAGTATATTCAAGGTCTTTATCAAAACAACAATAGTATATCATAATATAACAATATGAAGAAAGATAAAGTCAATGCCATTATAAAAGTGTAAATTATATTAAACAAAAGATTGTTTTACATAGAGTCATAAAAGCCCTTAGCCACAAGTTGGCTAACCGGGCACCTACTCTTTCAGCCTAGAGGTATGTACACATTGACTGAGATTGCCAGCGAGTATACATGTTTATATGTTGCATTTATTTGGCATTATTATATGGCATGATGTATGATTTACCATTTTCCATATTCATATGTCATGTGCATATACACGTTGAGCCTATACCTTGTTATACCTGACTATAGAGCCGCTCAACTCTATACTCGATAGTCTGTCACTGAGAGTACCGCGACGGCGGGGGCATTTATGTCTGTCTACTCTGGTGTACTAGACGAGTGTGGTTGCACCCAGAGGTTGATCCGTGCGGTGGCAGCACTCATGTGGTGCCGGTTCTGAGCATGACTTTTCAGATGACCCTTTACCAGTCATCATGTTGCATGCATTATATACATATGTTTACTCATGTCTATGTACTGGGCGTTAGCGCTCACGTCCTAGTTGTTATATTGGACACCCTATTTCATGGGGCAGGTCGCAGGATGGACGAAGCCGGTAGTTCGAGGCAGGACTAGGGAGCCGGAGCTTTTCAGGGGAATTTATACAGCAGCATATGTTTTAGCTGTATAATGTTTACTTTTAAGTTCTTCGATTTGGTCGTATCACTACAGATTTAAGCCTGGATTATGTTACTAAGCTGATATGTAAATTATGGATTATGTTTCCGCACATTTTTACTCTGTTAAGTATTTTGCTGTATTAAGTTTAATGCATGCTATTAGTTACCAGTTAGTAGGTGATTCCATGCAGGGTCACTATATTTTTGGTATCAGAGCATGCTTAGATTTTGGGATTAGTACTTGGGATTTAGAATTAGTTTTGAGTAATTTTTGCGCATTTGGGATTTTAATGTGCAATTATTTTCAGGATATGGCTGACGAGAGTCATGGTAGTGTTGGCCAGGGAGGTGGTCATCATCATCGTCATCACCGCCATCATGATGATCAACATCGTCATCATGAGGGTAGACGTCGCTACTCTATCAATAAGTTCATGCAAGTAGGACCAAAACCTTTGGTGGGAGGCGAGAATCCTGAACAGGCGAGGAGTTGGAGTCTAAACTCGAGAGTACTTTCCGAGCTTTCGATTGCACTGAGGAGCAGAAACTGGAAGTTCTAGAATTCGTTCTAGAGGATCGAGCACGTTTTTGGTGGGATGCCAAGGCTGCTCAAGCACGTACTGAGAGAGGACAGGTGACTTGGGGGGATTTCTGTCGGGAATTTCAGAAACTGTATTTTCCTCCGGCTGTTCGCCAAGCACGATCTATGGAGTTGCTTACTTTGAGGCAAGGATCAATGACTATTGATCAATATCAGCAACGATTTCTTGATCTGCTACCTTTCTGTCCTCATATTAATGAGAGTGATGCATCGAAGTATGATATCTTTCTACAAGGTTTGAACCAAGATATCTACTCTCAGGTTGTCTTCTGTGATGACCCAATATCTTTTGAGACTTTGGTGAACCATTGCCGTCTTGTGGAGACTAGCAAGAGGCGGTCATAGTTGATGATGCCAGGACAGCCTAGTGGATCTTTTGAGCCTCAAGCTCAATCTGTTGTGCAATCTGGACCTACGTCTTCTTCTACTCCTACTACTTCATCTGGATCTCGTGGTTCACGAGGTATGTTCCGTTTTGGGAAAAAGAAGAAGAAGGAGGAGTTTTGTAGTCACTATGGAGGGAAGCATCCTGCAGCTTCATGTCGGAGAGCTACTGGTGCTTGTTATATTTGCGGTCAGCAGGGAAATCTGCGGAGAGATTGTCCTCAGCGCATGGGTTCTGCTAGTGGATCGGGATCACAAGTTGGATCTTAGGCTTCTATTGTTCCACATCAGCAGCCAGCACCACAGAGTTCTTCTGGTTATCGTCCCCAGACTCAAGGGCAGGTGTTTGCTCTGTCTCAGGAGCAGGCTACAGAGGGAAGCGATCGTATGTTGGCAGGTACCTTTCTGTTATGTGGTATTCCTGCACTTGTATTAATTGATACTGGAGCATCGCATTCCTTTATTTCTAGTCGCTTTGTTAAGAGACATAGATTACCTTATGTATCAATAGATATGGATTTAGTTGTATCTACTCCGTTGGAGCAAGAGATAGTAACTAAGCGTCTAGTGATGGGTTGCCTTCTGGAGTTTGAGGGTAATGTGTTAGCAGCTAATTTGATTATATTAGCGATGGCAGATTTTGACTGTATCTTGGGAATAGATATGCTGACTTTGAATCACGCTACTGTGGATTGTTATCAGCGTCTGGTACAGTTTCATCCTACTGAGGGTGATAGCTGGTATTTTTATGGTGAGGGTGCGCGACCTCCGATGCCACTTGTTTCGGCTCTGAAGGCATGTCATGTCTTGGATTCAGGTGGGGAGGGCTACCTCATCTATGCAATTGATATGTCCACGAGTAGTCCGAGTATTGATCAGTTACCGGTTGTCAGCGAGTTTCCTGACGTATTCCCTGATGAGATTCCTGGTTTTCCTCTGGTTCGAGAGGTTGAATTTGGTATTGATCTAGTACCAGGAACTACGCCTATATCCCGAGCACCTTATCGTCTGGCACCGTCAGAGATGAGGGAATTGAAACAGCAGTTAAAGGATCTGCTTGATAAGGGATATATTCGTCCGAGTGTTTCTCCGTGGGGAGCACCTGTTTTATTTGTCAAGAAGAAGGATGGATCGATGCGATTATGTATTGATTACAGGCAGTTGAATCGTCATGTCACCGTCAAGAATAAGTATCCTTTGCCGCGGATTGATGATCTATTTGATCAACTATAGGGTACTTCTGTTTACTCCAAGATAGATCTGAGATCTGGATACCACCAGATGCGGGTACGAGACTCAGATATATCTACGACTACTTTCAGGACCAGATATGGGCATTATGAATTTCTAGTGATGCCATTCGGTTTGACGAATGCACCGGCAGTCTTTATGAATCTGATGAATCAGATATTTTGAGAATATCTGGATAGATTTGTCATTGTCTTCATTGATGATATTCTTGTATATTCTCATGACAAGGATGAGCATGCACAGCATCTAAGGATTGTTTTACAGACGTTATGAGATAAGCAACTGTATGCAAAATTGAGCAAGTGTGAATTTTGGCTTGATCGGGTAGTGTTTCTCGGTCATGTGATTTCTAATAAAGGGATATCTGTTGATCCTAGTAAGATAGAGGTTGTGCTGAACTGGTCCCGTCCGACGACGGTTGCTGAGATTCGTAGTTTCTTGGGTCTAGCGGGATATTACCGTCGGTTCATCGAGAATTTTTCACAGTTGGCCAGGCCTTTGACTCAGCTTACTCGGAAAGATGTTTCCTTCATATGGTCCTCAGATTGTGAGGAGTTTTTTCACGAGCTGCGTAGACGTCTTACTACTGCACTTGTGCTAGCTCTACCTTCTGGATCAGGAGGTTATGTTGTCTATACTGATGCCTCTGGTCAGGGGTTAGGATGTGTTCTGACACAGCATGGACATGTTATTGCCTATGCTTCTCGACAGTTGAAGACGCATGAGAGTAATTATCCAGTGCATGATCTCGAGTTAGCCGCCATTGTATTTGCGCTCAAGATTTGGAGGCATTATCTTTATGGCGAGAAATTTGAGATATTTACGGATCATAAGAGTTTGAAGTATTTATTCACTCAGGCGGAGTTGAATATGCGACAGAGACGCTGGATGGATCTTCTGAAGGATTGTGAAATCAAATATCATCCAGGTTCTGTTAATCTTACTGCTGATGCCTTGAGTCGGCAGGTGAGACTTTCTGCACTTCAGACTAGTGAAGTATCTCATATGATTCAAGAATGATGTTCATTGAGTTTTACGCTCAAGCACAAGAAATGGAGGAATGGGATTCGTTTGTATACTATTTTATCTGAGCCAACATTGTATTCTCGGATCAGAGATGCTCAGATATCTGATGTTAAGACTCAGCATTTGACACGTTTATCCAATGGAGTTAATACATCTAGATTTCATTTTCAGGCAGATGGTTTATTGTGCTTATCTAATCGAGTGGTTGTACCTAATGATGCGGAGCTCAGGAATAATATTCTTTCTCAAGCTCACAGGAGTCGATTATCAGTTCATCCTAGTAGCATGAAAATTTATAAGGATTTGCGAACTAGATTCTGGTGGAAAGGGATGAAGCGAAGTGTGTATCAATTTGTTTCTAGATGTTTGGTTTGTCAACAGGTCAAGGCTGAACACCGAATACTAGGTGCATTACTGCAGAATCTTGAGATTCCTGAATGGAAGGGGGAGCATGTGACTATGGACTTTGTTACCCACTTACCTATGACTTCACGTCAGTGTGATGCTATCTGGGTTGTTGTTGACCGTTTGATGAAATCAGCACACTTTATTCATTATAACCGGGAGTATTCGTATGATCGCATGACACGTTTATACATCCAGGAGATAGTGCAATTTCATGGGATTCCAGTTAGCATAGTTAGTGATAGAGACCCGCGATTTACCTCACGTTTTTGGGGTAGTTTTCAGGAGGCGTTGGGCACCACTCTGAGTTTGAGCACTGCATATCATCCGGAGACTGACGGACAGTCAGAGCGGACGATTCGTACATTGGAGGATATGCTACGTTCTTCTGTCATGGACTTTGGCTTATCTTGGCAGGATCAATTACCTTTGATCGAATTCGCCTACAATAACAGTTATCATCGTAGTATTGATATGGCACCTTTCGAGGCATTTTATGGTCGACGGTGTCGTACTCCGTTATTCTGGGATGAAGTCGGGGAACGACAAGTCGAGGGTCCTGAATTGGTGCAGCAGATTATGTACAAGATAGATTTGATCAAGCATAGGATCAAAGTTGCTCAAGATACACAAGCCAGTTATGCTAATATTCGCCGCAGGCCACTTCAGTTTGAGCCTGGTGAATATGTGTTCCTTCTGTTGGTGAACGGTGATCAGATCAATCAGAATTGATACCCGGTGCAGCGGAAGTTTAAAAATTTTTATATGGAACGATTTCATAATGGGTATCAAAACTTTACGATTAAATTGTGCGTGTAAAAATTAAATCACAATTAAATTTTTACCTCCAATCTCGAATCGAGATTATGGACACCAACAGATTACTCTGTTCTTGTTGTATATCCCAGGAACTGATGGACGAACTGTTCTTCAATCAGGTCCACGAACAGAGATTTAATCCCTCTGATAGATTGCACTAGAAAATCTATCAGAAGTTTCTACGAAGAGAATTAACGAATTTGATCCGTTAAACCAGACTGAAAATTCAAAATTCACAGGCTGGATTTTCCCGAGCAGAGAGGGAAGGGGCGGCCACTTATTTAAAAACACAGCTAGGGTTTTCGAAAATATTTTGTGACCTCTGTTGTGTAATTTCTGTACTGCAATAACTTATTTATAATGTGGGCTACTAACAGCTTAGGGCCCATTAGTCATAAGTTCAAGCCTGACAAGCAAAGCCCGCATGTTCAGAAATTAATATAAAATTCATCGTGACTCAGATTGATAAACCAATTTCACCAATGTTCACAGAAACCATTTCTGCATCTTTTAGAGTCAAGATAAATTTTCTGAATCCGAATTCAGTGATTTCCAAAAATGCCCATCCCTATGTCATTTTAGGAAATCTTACTCCTCTACTCTTAAATAAGAAGTCTCACTTCTTTGTTCATTAAATTTAACTCTTTAAATTTAACTATCTCAACGGGGATTAAAAATCCATTACTCTATGTGACCCTCAATGGTTCAGGGATACAGCTAGCCGTGGGCCCACAACTCCTTGTGACTCGGAACAACAATTTCCGACTTGCCCATCGAATCATGGTAAGAGCGCCTAGCAACATCGCCCCATGATTCCCTAGGTATCACTGATAGTGCCTGCAAGAACCAATAGATTTTGGTTAGCGTACAGTACGGTCCCTTCATCCATATATCCCGATCGAATCAACAACCATTGGTAAATCGAGAGTCGTTCGAGATTCGATAACTATGCAATACATCTTGAAGATCAAATAGTGACATCGCATGTGCTACTAAGAAACCATTTCTTAAAACACATCATGTACTCTGGCCAGAGATTCTTCACACTAATATCTCCTCAGATTGCATAGGATATCCACACTAGCAAGTATGTGGTGAATCCTTGACAACAAAGCATCGACTCCTATATGTGTTGTAACTGTACCCAATCCCGACACCTGATGACCCCAATAGAGTCGGTAAACGAGTCAAAGTACAGTACTAGCATATAGAGTCTCAATGATGTTTCAAGTAGTAAGGACTAATGGTGTACAACCAAAACCGCGGACTTTATCCACTCGATAAGTGATAACCACTTGGAAAGTCCGGATAGGGTAGTTTGATCATTCATCGTATGAATATCCATTTGCATGCTTTGAACATCTCTATGTTCCATACCAATGAAACGTGGTACTCGCATCGCAAATGCTAGTCTCAATCTCGAGCGATCCTTATCCTTATTAACGGACGGCTCAATCGACTAGGAACTGTTTAGAATATACAGTGACTATAAGATGTGTTTCATGATAGCCATCCCCATGTGCTACCACATCTTACATACACTATAGTATATCAAGGTCTTTATCAAAACAACAATAGTATATCACAATATAACAATATGAAGAAAGATAAAGTCATTGCCATTAATAAAAGTGTAAATTATATTAAACAAAAGATTGTTTATACAAAGAGTCATCAAAGCCCTTAGCCACAAGTTGGCTCACCGGGCACCCACTCTTTCAATCTCCCACTTGCCCTAAAGCCAACTAGTCATACTACGTAGACCCATTGCTTCGCGATGTTTGTCAAATAATGGTCCTGGAAAGGGCTTAGTAAGTGGATCAGCGATATTGTCTGCAGAGGCCACTCTCTCGATAGTGATGTCTCCTCTTTCCACAATCTCCCGGATGATGTGGTATTTCCTCAGTACGTGTTTGGATCTTTGATGAGACCTTGGTTCCTTTTCCTGAGCAACGGCACCCATGTTGTCACAGTACACCGGGACTGGACCAACAACTTCAGGAATAATGCCCAACTCTTGGACGAAATTCCTCATCCAAACGGCCTCTTTAGCAGCAGCTGATGCTGCAATGTATTCTGCCTCAGTGGTGGAATCCGCTGTGGTGTCCTGCTTGGAACTCTTCCAAGAGACAGCACCGCCATTGAGCATGAACACAAATCCAGAGGTTGACTTCGAGTCATCCACGTCACTTTGGAAGCTAGAGTCGGTATAGCCTTCCAATTTCAGTTCTCTTCCTCCATATACCATGAACATATTCTTAGTCCTTCGTAAGTACTTAAGAATGTCCTTCACGGCTTTTCAATGCATTTGACTGGGATTAGATTGATATCTGCTCGTGACACTCAGAGCAAATGCTACATCCGGTCTGGTAGATATCATCCCATACATGATACTACCTATGGCTGACGCATATGGTACATGTGTCATTTTCTCTATCTCTTCATCAGTCTTGGGACACATGGACTTGGATAGAGAAACTCCATGACACATAGGTAGATGTCCTCTCTTGGACCCATCCATTGAAAACCGTTTCAATATGGTGTCGATGTAGGTTGCTTGAGTGAGTCCTATCATTCTCTTAGATCTATCTCTATAGATCTGTATCCCTAGAATATAGGATGCCTCACCCAAATCCTTCATCCAGAATCTACCTGATAACCATATCTTTGTTGACTGCAACATCCCTACGGCATTTCCAATGAGTAGGATGTCATCAACATAAAGTACTAAGAATGTCACAGCATCCTTAACTACTTTCTTGTACACGCACGGTTCCTCCGGGTTCTTGATGAAACCAAAATCCTTTATTGTTTCATCAAATTTCTGGTTCCAACTTCTTGATGCTTGTTTGAGACCATAGATTGATCTCTGAAGCTTGCATACCTTATGCTCGCTTCCCATGGATGTGTATCCCTCAGCTGCGTCATATAGATCTCTTCCTTAATGTTTCCATTAAGAAATGCAGTCTTCACATCCATTTGCCATATCTCATAGTCATACCAAGCAGCTATGGCAATAAGGATTCTTATGGACTTGAACATTGCAACTGGTGAAAAGGTTTCATCATAGTCAACTCCTTGTCTTTGAGTATAACCTTTCGCCACCAATCGTGCCTTGTAGGTCAATACCTTACCATCAGGCCCAAGCTTTCTCTTGTAGATCCATTTACACCCTATTGGAACAATTCCATCGGGAGGATCTACTAAAGACCAAACTTGGTTTGTATGCATCGAATCTATTTCTGACTGCATAGCTTCAAGCCATAAATTTGAATCCGCATCAGAAATTGCTTCTTTGAAGTTTCTTGGATCACATCCAACATCGGGTTCATCTTGATCCCCTTCAAGAAGAAGACCATATCGAATAAGAGGTCTAGAAGTCCTCTCGGATCTTCTAGGTATAGGCGTGTCCATCATTGGTTCCTGAGGTGTAGGATCATTATTTTGTATTTCGGGTTCTTCTCGAATTTCTTCGAGTTCCATCATCTCGCCTTTCTTATCCAATAAGAACTCCTTCTCCAAGAAGGTGGCATTCCTTGAAACAAACACCTTTGTTTCAGCAGGATGATAGAAATAATATCCGATTGAATTCTTTGGATACCCTACAAAATAACATAAAGTGGATCGACTATTCAACTTATCTCCCACTGTCTGCTTCACGTAAGCAGGACATCCCCAAATCCTCAAGTACGAATACTTAGGAGCTTTGCCATTCCATAACTCGTATGGTGTTTTGTCCACTGCTTTGGTGTGGACGTTGTTCAACAACAACACCGCCGTTTCAAGCGCGTAGCCCCAAAACGAAGGTGGAAGCTCAGTGAAGCTCATCATGGATCGAACCATGTCCAACAAAGTTCGATTACGACGCTCCAATACACCATTCAGCTGTGGTGTCATAGGAGGAGTCCACTGAGAGAGAATCCCATTCTCTTTCAGATAGTCCAAAAACTCGGTACTTAAGTATTCTCCACCTCGATCCGATCGAAGTGCTTTAATACTTTTACCTAGCTTGTTTTCTACTTCAGCCTTGAATTCTTTGAACTTTTCAAATGCTTCAGACTTATATTTCATTAAATATAAATACCCATACCTTGAATAATCATCAGTAAAGGTAATGAAGTAGGTGTGGCCAAATTTAGTACCAATTCTAAATGGACCACAAACATCTGTATGGATCAAATCCAACAGATTTTGACTACGCTCAGGTTTCCCCTTAAAAGGAGATTTAGTCATTTTTCCTTTCAGGCAGGACTCACAAGTAGGTAGAGAGTTAATATCAGACATATCAAACATGCCCTCTCCCACTAGCTTGTTCATCCTCCTTGAGGAAATATGACCTAGCCTAGCATGCCAAAGGTTTGCCGGGTTTTGACTATCGATTTTCCTTTTGTTTGTTGTTACCGGTTTATCAACATAATTTATTGGAACGTCTTTTAATTTTAAGTTATATAGATTGTTTTCAAGTTGTCCATTTCCAATCAAACATTCATTCTTGTAAATATTGCAAATCTCATTCACAAAATTGCAAGAATAACCATCTCTATCAAGCATAGAAACAGAAATAATGTTTTTAATCAAATCTGGAACAAATAAAACATCTCTCAAAAGTAACTTAAAATCGTTCTGCAAAATTAAATAAACGTCTCCCACAGCTTTGGCTTCAACTCTAGAACCATTTTCGAGCCTCAGCTGGGTCTCACCCATTCTAAGCTTGCGACTTCTTGTCATCACCTGCAAATCATTGCAAATGTGAGATCCACATCCGGTATCCAATACCCAAGAAGTAGTATTAAGTGAAACATTTATTTCAATATAGAACATACCCTTTGCAGTTCGCAACTGCTCTAGATATTCCTTGCAGTTACGTTTCTAATGACCGGGTTTCTTGCAGTAATGGCAAACATCCTTGGACTTTTCCATGTTTGAAGCCTTTGTCTTGTTCTTCTTCTCGGGTCCGGTTTTCTTGGGTGGGGCAGAACGTTTCTTACCCTTTGTACTTGGCCCCTTCTTAGCAGAGGAAGAGGAGCCCACCAAGAGAACCGGTTTATCCTTCTTTAAAGTGGCTTCATATGTTACAAGCATATTGACCATCTCTTCAAGGGAGGCCTCTATCTTGTTCATATTGAAATTCACCACAAATCCGTCAAATGGAGAAGGAAGAGAGAGAAGTAATAAGTCCACGTTGAGTTCATGCTCCAACACCAAATCAAGCGTTACCAACTTCTGTATGAGCCAAATCACTCGTACCCCATGATCACGGACCGAAGTCCCTTCACGCATGCGACACGTCATTAGCTCTTTTACAGTAGCGAACCTTTCAGCTCTCGATTGAGCCCCAAAAAGTTCCTTGAGTTGTACGTGAATGTCAGCAGCATTCACGGTGTCCTCAAATTGCCTCTGGAGTTCATTAGACATCGAGACTTGCATATAGCATTTGGCCTTGATATCATGGTCCCACCATGTATCAAGTTTGGCCAACTCTTCCGGAATTATGTCAGCTGGTTCTTCCTTCGGAGGAGATTTTTCTAACACGTAGAGCATCTTCTCCGAGGTTAAGACAATATTCAACTTACGGAACCATTCCGTATAGTTTGCGCCAGTCAGTTTATTTTGTTCGAGAGTAGAGAATAGTGGATTGCGCGAATTCATCTTTATGAAATACTGAAAAGAAACATACAATAATCAGTGATTGTTTAATTAATTTACTAAGACATAAAATAGGAGAAATTTATTTTATGAATCTCACTCCCACTATTTTAACGATTTCACTACCCTTTAGTGAAAACGGGAAACGGTTTTCCTTAGTGGGAACATGGAGTCCAATTGACAAACTATGGTCCCGAATAATATCAGCCAACCATAATTTTCAAAAGGTAGAGCCCAATTGCTTCCAAAGCAACCTCCACGTTTTTACCTCATGTCCAATAAGGGCCCAATAATATGACGTCGTTTATTGTGACATGTCAAGATGACCCATCAATATTAAGTTGTGATGGACGGTCGCCATGTGGATCCCCCAATAATATGAGCTGATCCCATGGGAGTTCCACCCAACTTACAACATGTGTCGATCCAATGTACAGCTTTCCGACGAACGGGCCCCCCCAATAATATGAACCGGACCGTATCCGCGTGTAGCATCTCATACATTGATCGTTGATGGAAGGTAGGAACATTTAAACAATTTTAAATTTCCTTTATTTATCTTGATATCAATTTTAAATCATATTTAAAATGAGGGATTTTAATTTTGAAAATTGTCTCATCATTTATAATTTGTATGCTTGCGGGATTCATACAATTTCCTCTAAAACATGCATACAACGATAATATCATATATTATATAGGATGATCGATTTCATTTCTAATCGACCCGTGGTTGCCAATCACGAGTCTAAGTCCAATCCTAGGTAATATGCAGGTATGCAATACAATCCTATTACATTGAGCTTCCAATTTACATTTCTTCTGTCTTTATTGTCTGTTGGGCCAACCTCCATCTTCAAATCTTCATCTCCCACTAAGTCTAATGTATTTACAATAAATAACTATGACAAGTAGGGGATACATTTTAAGGGGTGGGAACGAGCCATAAACCAGGCCCACTTTTATTACATATGACAATTCATATTGGGCCATAAACCAGGCCCATTAATAAATCCAACAACAATAAAAACAAATGTAAATTCCTAACATACACCTACAAAATTGGTCATGGCAATCGATCATCCTTATCCAATAATATTTAATTCAAAATTAATTTATTGGATAACATGCAATGGCAATTTAAATTAAAAGGATAAAATCATATTCCATATATAAAATCTTATTTTACATACAAAATCATATTTTATCTTTTTATCAAATAAAATCATATTTTACATATAAAATCCAATTTTATACATAAAATCATATTTTACTCAATATTTTCATAAGATCATATCTTATCATCAATTGTACCAAAAATAATTAATTTCATAAAATCTGATTTAACGGATAAAATCTATAAATTTTCCAAAAATTCAAATTTATCCAAAAATCAATTTTAAAATTTTCGGACTCGAACAATTTGATCCGAAGCCTCGTGGACCAATCAAAAACAATTTTCGATCGGACCAAAAATAGAATTTTAACATATTAAAATTTTAATTTAAAATAAAAAAAATTTTTTTTTTTTCCTGGCCGCCCGGGACGCTCCTAGGCTGCCCGCGCCCCAAAGGGGCTCGGGCCGGGCAGCCCGTCGCTGCCCCTAGGGCAGCGACGATCGCTGACCTGGGCAGCGACTATCGCTGCCCCCCGGGCAGCGATCCAATCGCTGCCCGTGTTTTGCCCGGAAAAAAAAAATTTTATTTTAAAAAATTTATTTTGTTTCAAAAACCGAGGCTTAAAAAATTTTTGTACAATCGATTAATTTAATCGCTTGATCTGAGCAACCTGGCTCTGATACCACTGTTGGTGAACGGTGATCAGATCAATCAGAATTGATACCCGGTGCAGCGGAAGTTTAAAAATTTTTATATGGAACGATTCCATAATGGGTATCAAAACTTTACGATTAAATTGTGCGTGTAAAAATTAAATCACAATTAAATTTTTACCTCCAATCTCGAATCGAGATTATGGACACCAATAGATTGCTCTGCTCTTGTTGTATATCACAGGAACTGATGGACGAACTGTTCTTCAATCAGGTCCACGAACAGAGATTTAATCCCTCTGATAGATTGCACTAGAAAATCTATCAGAAGTTTCTACGAAGAGAATTAACGAATTTGATCCGTTAAACCAGACTGAAAATTCAAAATTCACAGGCTGGATTTTCCCGAGCAGAGAGAGAAGGGGCGGCCACTTATTTAAAAACACAGCTAGGGTTTTCGAAAATATTTTGTGACCTCTGTTGTGTAATTTCTGTACTGTAATAACTTATTTATAATGTGGGCTGCTAACAGCTTAAGGCCCATTAGTCATAAGTTCAAGCCTGACAAGCAAAGCCCGCATGTTCAGAAATTAATATAAAATTCATCGTGACTCAGATTGATAAACCAATTTCACCAATGTTCAAAGAAACCATTTCTGAATCTTTTAGATTCAAGATAAATTTTCTGAATCCGAATTCAGTGATTTCCAAAAATGTCCATCCCTATGTCATTTTAGGAAATCTTACTCCTCTACTCTTAAATAAGAAGTCCCACTTCTTTGTTCATTAAATTTAACTCTTTAAATTTAACTATCTCAACGGGGATTAAAAATCCATTACTCTGTGTGACCCTCAATGGTTCAGGGATACAGCTAGTCGTGGTCCCACAACTCCTTGTGACTCGGAACAACAATTTCTGACTTGCCCATCGAATCATGGTAAGAGCGCCTAGAAACATCGCCCCATGATTCCCTAGGTATCACTGATAGTGCCTGCAAGAACAAATAGATTTTGGTTAGCGTACAGTACGGTCCCTTCATCCATATATCCCGATCGAATCAACAACCATTGGTAAATCGAGAGTCGTTCGAGATTCGATAACTATGCAATACATCTTGAAGAACAAATAGTGACATCGCATGTGCTACTAAGAAACCATTTCTTAAAACACATCATGTACTCTGGCCAGAGATTCGTCACACTAATATCTCCTCAGATTGCATAGGATATCCACACTAGCAAGTATGTGGTGAATCCTTGACAACAAAGTATCGACTCCTATATGTGTCGTAACTGTACCCAATCCCAACACTTGATGACCCCAATAGAGTTGGTAAACGAGTCAAAGTACAGTACTAGCATATAGAGTCTCAATGATGTTTCAAGTAGTAAGGACTAATGGTGTACAACCAAAACCGCGGACTTTATCCACTCGATAAGTGATAACCACTTGGAACGTCCGGATAGGGTAGTTCGATCATTCATCGTATGAATATCCATTTGCATGCTTTGAACATCTCTATGTTTCATACCAATGAAACGTGGTACTCGGCATCGCAAATGCTAGTCTCAATCTCGAGCGATCCTTATCCTTATTAACGGACGGCTCAATCGACTAGGAACTGTTTAGAATATACAGTGACTATAAGATGTGTTTCATGATAGCCATCCACATGTGCTACCACATCTTACATACACTATAGTATATTCAAGGTCTTTATCAAAACAACAATAGTATATCACAATATAACAATATGAAGAAAGATAAAGTCATTGCCATTAATAAAAGTGTAAATTATATTAAACAAAAGATTGTTTATACAAAGAGTCATCAAAGCCCTTAGCCACAAGTTGGCTCACCGGGCACACACTCTTTCACCTTCGAGTATCACCTTTCAGGAAGGTGATGAGATTCGGTGTGAAAGGCAAGTTGTCTCCTCGTTTCATTGGGCCTTTCCAGATACTGGAGAAGATCGAAGATGTTGCATATTGTTTGGCTTTACCGCCACATCTTTCTAGTATACATAATGTTTTTCATGTGTCGTTGCTTCGACAGTATATAGCTGATGAATCTCATGTGATTCAGTCTACTGATATTCAGCTAGAGCCAGATTTGTCTTTTGTTGAACGACCAATCCGCATCCTAGACAGGAAGGAGAAAGTTCTTCGGAACAAGACTATACCACTTGTGATGGTACAGTGGCAGCGCCGAGGCGTTGAAGAAGCAACTTGGGAAACTGAGAGTCGTATGCAAGCGGAATATCCTGAGTTTTTTGCTTTGTATTTTTGATTAACATGTAGTTGTAATTACAGTTGATGTAATAAAACATGGTTTGATATTTCATATTGTTATCTTGATTTTGTCTTTAGATGTTATTTCGCGGACGAAATATCTAAAGGTGGGGAGAATGTAGTAACCCAGATTCCATTTGAAGATAATAATATTTTTAAGGGTTAGTAATTAACCGATTCCGGAGTTTAATTGGGCTTCAGAAGAGAATTTGGGCTTTTGAGTTTGGGCCGGATCGGAAGCTCCGATCCCAGCCACTTCGGAACCTCATCGGAAGCACAGAGATCGGAAGCTCCGATCCTGGAACGAAAGTTCCGATCTCCGGCTGCCAGCTTTACCCGATGACTCAGCCACGAGTTTTGACAAGTGTTGAACGTAGAGCAGATCGGAAGCTCCGATCGCCCGATCGGAAGTTCCGATCCTGACGTGTCACACATGCATGCAATGAGCTGGATCGGAAGCTCCGATCCTGAAATCGAAAGTTCCGATCCTGGTCAGGAATTTTGTCTATAAATAGGGTTTCGCAGATTCATTTTCAATTACGAATTCCCGAGTTTCCTTCTTCAGTAATATAGTGTGAGATACACACTTGAGGGCCCTATCGGTTATAATAGAGGTTCTGGAATAACCAAAGTGTGGTTATAGTCATCAGGGACTAGCGACTTCAAAGGGCTAACTACGGACGAAGGTATGGTCCGGGAATCTATTTAAGTTTTGGGAGTACTTATTAGCTTAGTTAAGGCTTATAAAATTTATGTAGTGATACGGTGAACTTTTGAATATAGGCTTGGAACCTAGCATCCTACTTTACTTGAACTAGCCTAGAGGTACGTACACATTGACTGAGATTGCCAGCGAGTATACATGTTTATATGATGCATTTATTTGGCATTATTATATGGCATGATGTATGATTTACCGTTTTCCATATTCATATGTCATGTGCATATACACGTTGAGCCTATACCTTGTTATACCTGACTATAGAGCCGCTCAGCTCTATACTCGATAGTCTGTCACTGAGAGTACCGTGACGGCGTGGGCATTTATGTCTGTCTACTCTGGTGTACTAGACGAGTGTGGTTGCACCCAGAGGTTGATCCGTGCGGTGGCAGCACTCATGTAGCGCCGGTTCTGAGCATGACTTTTCAGATGACCCTTTACCAGTCATCATGTTGCATTCATTATATACATATGTTTACTCATGTCTATGTACTGGGCGTTAGCGCTCACGTCCTAGTTGTTATCTCGGACACCCTATTCCATGGGGCAGGTCGCAGGATGGACGGAGCCGGTAGTTCGAGGCAGGACTAAGGAGCCGGAGCTTTTCAGGGGAATTTATACAGCAGGATATGTTTTAGCTGTATAATGTTTACTTTTAAGTTCTTCGATTTGGTCGTATCACTACAGATTTAAGCCTGGATTATGTTACTAAGCAGATATGTAAATTATGGATTATGTTTCCGCACGTTTTTACTCTGTTAAGTATTTTGCTATATTAAGTTTAATGCATGCTATTAGTTGCCAGTTAGTAGGTGATTCCATGCAGGGTCACTACAGCGGAAGACTTAAATAAAACCAGACCGGCAGAATACAACCGGTTAAACAAATTCGATTATACAACCTAATCGAATAAATAAGACTAAAGGCAAAAGTCTACAGCTAATCTCGCTGTCTTCACTGGTCACTGGCTACTCCAAGCTCCTGGTACTCAATCCTGCACCTACACCTGCCCCGTCGAATGGGGTGTTCAGATACACAGAAAAGACTGGACGTGAGCTCTAAGCTCAATACGAAAGCACGGGTAAAACATACAAACATGATGCATTCAAATGACAGGGTATCCATATCTGGGATAACTGTATACAACTGCTCAGTAATGGCGCCTAGGACATGAGTGGTACAACCCGGGGAGCAAACCCTGCGTACACTGCTCATTCCTAACGGACATAGACCGTGTTTTCTAGATGCCAGTGCCGGCTAACCTGTCGGTCGCAGGTCGCTCGACATCAACCGTTCGAACAAGGCTGAGCAGCCCTACATGGCTAATCTCAAAAGATGGAAAGGCACAATATGATATGCACATGCTGCATAATAATATGACACACAAATGCAACATATAAGCATGAAAAACCCGTTGACTATCTCATTCAGTACTTACGTACCTTATTACAGGTAGTCTTAGTAGTCCCACTCTAGATTTCAAGCCTATCATCAACTCTACAATGAAAATACCCATGCATCATTCATTAACCTCTAAAAGCCTTAACTAAGATATTGCATACTCCTAAATAATTTAAGGAGACCATAGCTATACCTGCATTCGTCGTCAGCCCGCTAATGGTAATTGACTCAAATCTAGGCCACAGCTCCGCTACGACGCCTGGATCGCCATGCCACTTCCGGATTCCCCATAGGATGCCTAGAACTCCCTAGATCTGAGTTAGAATGCTAAGGAATCGAGAGAGAAGAGAGGAAAGGTGCGAGTTGAAATGAATCTCGGCTCCACTATTTATAGACACGGAACGGACCGTCCGTTCCTCAATGTTGCGTCCGTTCTGCCTGACGAACGTTGCTTTCGATCCCCATCGTTGCTTCCGATGTCCCATCAAGTGCGTAAGCAATGACGTAATATTGCTGACATCACGGATGACATCAACTGCCAGAACGTTGCATCCGTTCATGAACGTTTCTTCCGTTCCTGGTCACCCTTCGGGCCATTTCCAATCATTTTGAATCCATTTTTGAAGTCCTTTAACTCAACAGAAACTTTCTTAATCATGTATTAATAATTCAAAACATGATCACATGATTAATATAGTCATTAATCATTAATTACGGATACGGGTCACTACATTCTCCCCCCTTAAAAGATTTCGTCCTCGAAATTTAGGGTAAAACCTCGAGAACATACTAGAGACACTTGTCTGAGTGTCTGGTCAAAATAGCTTTCGACAAACTTGGACTCTTGTCGAATTCCTTGTAAGCTCCATTAATGTTGAACCGCATTAACATTCTCCCAACTGAATATTACTGCGCTACTGGTTGACAGTCGAACTCCTCTGGCGCTAGCATATCACAACACTGGTACATATTCCATTCGGACCACGATCTCCCTGATCACGAAGGATACAAACACCCTCTTGATCAAGATCATCGTCCCAAAGGAAATTTTAGACTGACAAAGACCAAGTCATAACCTGACTGGCTTAAGACATTTGTAGAATCACTAATCGAATCTAACCATCTAATGGTTCCAAAAGTTCTCTGTGCTTAACACCTCTAGTCAGGAAAAACCATTCCCAACATTGTGCTGACACAACAAAGCCCTAATTCTCCCCAAGAGAATCTAGTTGCCACAAAGTCATACTTTAACATAACTGTTTAGCACAATTCTCAGACTGGTCATCCTTCCCATGCCCTACCAAAGCGAACGATCTTCCCAAGCAATTATTGGGAACTCAGACCATCCAGTCTAGTACCAATCACAGCTCATGTTTCTTAGTATAACTCAGCACTGTGCCCTGATGAAAACTATCATCGCTCGCCAATAATGACGCTAAGTCATCTCCTAGCCATTGGCCTGCGAAGCCACGCATACACTGCAATGGAAATCATCACGCCTCTGATGATCTACATCATCTCGACCATAGGTTATTCACCCATGAATTCAATCGATGACATCCTCCTGCTAGTTATACATACTCGCAATTAGTGTATGCTCATCAAGACTAAGGCAAGCTTCCACCAATATGCTCGACTGGGACATTCCACAGTGCACAGACATATGGAAATGCTTCCTACTCCGCCTCAAAATCTTGACAGTTACATGCGCCTGGTATAACTCACCACGTAGTCTCGGATGATACCATAATTGCTCGTCCCAACCTCCAAAGGTAGAACATAAAGATCCTGGAAACTGAATCCCAACGTATTCTCCAGAGTCAAATTACTCCTTTGTTGAACGCATCAGTCTTAGCATTGAAAAGACTAATTCATCGGTTCCCTAGTCACTCCGGGGAAACACTTACGCTCGAAGTAATTTTTCACACAAAATGCTTCTAATTGTCGTTCCTTGCTAATACGCAATATCTTTGACAAACAGTCTGCATAGATGTGACTTACTGACTCGAAAGAACAAATTCGATTCGTCACGATCTTGCGAAATCTTCAATTCCCACAACAATCTTGTTGGCTACTAAGTCAACCATCGACTATCTCAGTCATCTCAATGATCTCACGCATCACACGCTGAAAGTTAGTGACGCACTCTGCTGGATCTCGAGAACTAGTTCCCAGCTAATGTCCATTAGCATTTCTAACTACTCGTCTGATCTAAACACAACGGTATACATAGATGTCCTCACAAGAACATTATCCGATGAGCTACCAATTCTTTCGCTTGTTTCCCCTGTCAAGTTGACATCTAACTTGACCATACAAGTCAATTGTAATCTTTCAGTAGATTCGTCTCTGGAAAACCTAGAGACTCCAAATCATCACCTGCTCCGAGACTGTACCAAGTACTCATCTCCTAAGCACTAAGCGTCAAAATACTATCCCAAGTATTTCTCGATTGCTATATCCAAATCATTACTGATTGGATTTACCTTATCGATCTCGTCGAACTACTGATTCTCGCACTCATCCGATCAGACAACCACTGATCATCTAAACCTATGTGGCTCAATCAATAACCATGACTCAGCTGCCACAAATAACTATTTCCAAACACTTGGAATACCCTTATCGCTCTGATTTCAACACACCCATAATTAATAACCAGACAATAGCTATTAGTATCCTATCGACACAATCTCGTGCCTTACTACTGACAGCTGCCTCGTATACTGAACTTAATCAACCTAACTTTGACAGATTTAGCCAATAGCCACTAGTAGTCACTAGCATAGATCCCGTGCTACCTTAGCACTACCATTCGTTGTCTTGTTCATCCAAGGCAATCATCAAGACGAACTAAGCCCAAGATTCGCATCGCGATCTATCAACCTAGCCCATTTCCATCCCATGGAAAATCCTACGCTCAACCTCTGATAATATCAGACAGTACTTAGCGCAAACACTAGACTCACTATCCTTGCCTCGTTCATTCAGGATGAACATCGCGATTTGTCGAGTCCAAGAATCATAATTAAAGAATCCCAAAGATTCTCACAATCTTCGGACACACTCCTGATTATATCCCTTGCTAAGATTGTGCAACAATTCAAGACTGATGTAGCTTACCATGAAACTCACCTGGACAACCACCAAGGTTTCACGGTTATAGGCTATGATTCCCTCTCATCTCAAATAGTCCTGTACAATCCTTAACATATCATATAATCCATCATAGATGAAGTCAATCATCATGGAGTAGTCCTCGTATTCGAGTCGAAGTCTTAAAACAACATCTCATCCAAGTTCTTGGATGACTCCTATCACAGGGAAATTCTAACCAAAACTCTGATGACAACCCCTAGACATCGCTGGTAGAAATCCGTCCACCTACTAGATCCACACGTCTAGCAGTAACCCAAAGGTTAAAACCTATCTGCTCATAGTACACACTCATCAAGGAAATTCCTCCAAGACTGGTTCTCACAGTCTAACACTCAACCTATATCTCTGGAACACCAGACAATATCGAACCATCGATATCAAACCTGATATCTAATCCAAGGTCATACCCTGTTGTGACTGTCGCCAAATCCCTAGACTGAGTAGTCTTCCCACCGCCATCTCCTGAAGCACAAAAGCTCCCAGGTACCGCTGGCATAGGGTCGCGCCCCATCACGTCTAGTCATGGTCATATTCCACAACGCTCGGCATATAATTGACCTGACATCCTGATGAAAACCCATCATCACAAGTCTACATCTAACAAAGGTCAGACAGCCTACTATTCTAAGGAAACAACCTAGAACAAAGCTCAATGTTCTAAACCGAACAATACCCTTAATGCCTCTAGATGAGTCCGCTCATCGCTGGAACTATCCCAGTCCACTGACTAACTAGTTCAATCTTAGGAAAACGCCTAGACTAACCGCAAGTCAAACAGTCACAGTCGGCCCACTCAAACCCCATGAGCTACAATAGTTTAACACTAATCAACTAAAACCAAGCCAACCTTCCGCACAATCATGCAATCATTCACAACATACTGGATAAATAATACATGTATCATTGCTTCATGTTATGTACAATTCTCTTTATTACAATTCCATGTAATACAATTACAGTATTTCGAAAATACAATGAAATGTACAAACGAACTTGGAATGATACAACCAAAGTATGATTATTCATTACATCTGAAATACTGTTTACACCTACAATAATACAGTATTTAAATCATCGTACTCGTCTTTGTCTCTTGAGCATGAAGCTTCTAATCGACACACGCATCGATACAAGCATACTCTCGTCCAAGTCTCTCTACATGTCCTCCCACGAAGAACTACGGAGAAATGGCACGTGATAGCTAACCAGCTATGCTCTGCGTCATTGCCTGTCAGTCGACCTCTTCTGCTCATGATCTACCATCAGCTTTCTTCTTGTAACCAAATCATGCTTTTGAACATGAAGTTTCCCGTACATCTACCAAAAGCATCGATACAGGCGTACCGGCAAAACCACGTTCTGCATGAGTTTAAAGACCTTACGCTCGAAACCTGTCATGCCTTAGGCACTCGAGGCATTCTCTGGTAAAGGTCTATCTGACAATCTCTCCAACTACGACTGGAGAATCTTCAGAGTAGTGTCATCATGGTAATGACTGTACAGATGCAAGCATCAAGTAAGTCCCCACCAATCCTCTGTCACTGCTTCTTGCATCCGGTACTCGATCCAAAACTAGGATCCACATGAGTAGAAATCTCGAACTCTCGAACACGATCCATCGCTCCTGTGCGCACTCGTTGGAATTTCATAAGCCAAATCTTTAGAAATCCTGCCGATGATGATAGTCTTCGGGCAATCTAATCGCCGCATCATCACCTCTTCCAAGGTCTCATCAATCCTATAAGGATAACCCAAAGTCTTTAATACTATATCCCAAGTCTCTTGCATGCATGCTCTGATATCAATAAATATAGCGACCCAACCCGGATCCACTACCTAATCAGAGTTAAAAGCATAATTAAGCATGCATAAAATAAATTGCTGCGGAAGACTTAAATAAAAGCAGACTGGCAGAATACAACCGGTTAAACAAATTTGATTATACAACCCAATCGAATAAATAAGCCTAAAGGCAAAAACCTACCGCTAATCCTGCTGTCTTCACTAGTCACTGGCTACTCCAAGCTCCTGGTACTTAATCCTGCACCTACACCTGCCCCGTCGAATGAGGTGTCCAGATACACAGAAAAGATTGGACGTGAGCTCTAAGCTCAATACGAAAGCATGGGTAAAACATACAAACATGATGCATGCAAATGACAGGGTATCCATATCTGGGATAACTGTATACAACTGCTCAGTAATGGTGCCTAGGACATGAGTGGTAAAACCCGGGGAGCAAACCCTGCGTACACTGCTCATTCCTAACGGACGTAGACCGTGTCTTCCAGATGCCAGTGTCGGCTAACCCGTCGGTCGCGGGGCGCTCGACATCAACCGTCCGAATAGGGCTGAGCGGCCCTACATGGCTCATCTCAAAATATGGAAAGGCACAATATGATATGCACATGCTGCATAATAATATGACGCACAAATGCAACATATAAGCATGCAAAATCCGCTGGCTATCTCAGTCAGTACTTACGTACCTTATTACAGGTAGTCCTAGCTGTCCCACTCTAGGTTCCAAGCCTATCATCAACTTTACAATGCAAATACCCATGCATCATTCATTAAGCTCTAAAAACCTTAACTAAGCTATTGCATACTCCTAAATAATTTAAGGAGACCATAGCTATACCTGCGTTTGTCGTCAGCCCGCTGATGGTAATTGTCTCAAAACTAGGCCACAGCTCCGCTACGACGCCTGGATCGCTATGCCACTTCCGGATTCCCCATAGGATGCCTAGAACTCCCTAGATCTGAGTTAGAAGGCTAAGAAATTGAGAGAGAAGAGAGGAAAGGTGCGAGTTGAAATGAATCTCGGCTCCTCTATTTATAGACACGGAACGGAACGTCTGTTCCTCAACGTTGCGTCCGTTCTTCCTGACGAACGTTGCTTCCAATCCCCATCGTTGCTTCCGATGTCCCATCAAGTGCGTAAGCAATGACATAATATTGCTGACGCCACGGATGACATCAACTGCCAGAACGTTGCATCCGTTCATGAACGTTGCTTCCGTTCCTGGTCACCATTCGGGCCATTTCCGATCATTCTGAATCCATTTCTGAAGTCCGTTAACTCAACAGAAACTTCCTTAATCATGTATTAATAATTAAAAACATGATCACATGATTAATATAGTCATTAATCATTAATTTAAACATAATCATTAAATCACGATTGGATGAAATACATTCATTTCAAATTTATTTAAAGTCTCTTTAATACTCGTGAGTGAATTTATGGATTTTTCGGGTGTTACAAGGACATTCTAATATAGAGGAGCGAGAGTGTGTGTCTACATATGTGTGTGTAGAAATTATTATAAGTTTAAGTCAAATATTACCGCAAGAGATTTAGGGGTGGTTTGGTGCGGTTATTGAAGAAAAAAAAAATTAATCGTACAATGTATATGGTTTGGTTTTTAATTATTTTTTTTAATTGTGATTTTTAAAAAAAATTAAGAAAAAACGATGTCGTGCAATTCGATTCGGGCGATTATTAAAAGAATTTGATCAGTCTTACTATTAGATCATAATATATTAGATGTGAAAAATAAATAATAAAATAATTTTTTTTTAAAAAATTTAAAATAAAATTATAAATTTTGTACGCGTAAAAAGTTGAGATGTTGAAACTGCCCACATGTGAACTAGGTTGGGTTTCTTCTGTCCAATCTCCAAAAACTTTAACTTCTTTCTAAGTATTATATATTTCTTCCCCTTGAAATGGAAATTACTTCTCTTCCTCACCACAACCAACCACCAATGGCCACCCTCTCCCCCCCACGCCGCCGCCGCCGCCTCCTCTTCCATCTCTTCTTGACCCTCCTCCCTCTCCTCGCCACCTCCGACGACTCAGCTGCCATGTTGAAGCTCCTCGCCTCACTCTCTCCGGCCCCACCTGGCTGGTCTTCCGACACAAACTTTTGCAAGTGGACAAATGTCAACTGCGATACCACCGGCTCTTACGTCACCGGAATCAACCTCAACTCCGCCTCCGTTTCCGGCACGCTCCCCCCGGAGATCAACAGCCTCTCCCAGCTCAAAACCATCGCCCTTCAAAAGAACTCTCTCACCGGAACTCTGCCTTCGTTTGAGAACATGACTTCTCTCGAGCAGATATTTCTTGACGGAAATGGTTTCACCTCGGTTCCCAAGAACTTCCTTTTAGGCCTCACGAATCTTCAGACTCTGAGTATAAGCGGGAATTACAAACTGGGTCCTTGGGAGATCCCGGCTTATTTAACTGGAAGTTCAAATCTCGTTACCTTCTATGCCAGCAATGCTAGCATCTATGGGATCATTCCGGATATTTTTGGGTCTTTCCCGAATTTGCAAAACCTGAGGTTGTCTTACAACTTCTTGAATGGATCTTTGCCGAAGTCCTTTTCCGGATCGGAGATTCAAAATCTTTGGCTCAATAATCAGCAACAAGGGGGGTTATCTGGTACTATCGACGTGCTAGCTAACATGCCCCAGCTGTATCAGGTGTGGTTCCAGGAAAATGCTTTCTCTGGTGGGATTCCTGATTTGTCAAAGTGTGTGAATTTGTTTGATTTGCAGTTGAGAGATAATAGGTTTACTGGAGTGTTGCCGCCTTCTTTGATGAGTTTGCCAAATTTGCTTAATATAACGTTGCAGAATAACAAGTTGCAAGGGCCTTATCCCCAGTTTTCTAGTAATGTTCAGGCCACTATTGGCACCACTAATAGCTTTTGCTTAGAAAAACCAGGTCCTTGTGATCCGCAGGTTAGTGTACTTCTTGATGTTGCCGGTGCTTTAGGGTATCCAATGTCTTTAGCCCAATCTTGGTCTGGAAATAGTGCTTGTCAACCAGTTTGGAGCTTTATTAATTGTGATACCAAGGGAAATGTGGTGATTGTGAACATGGGAAAGCAAGGTTATTATGGCACTATTTCCCCGGCATTTGCGAAACTCACCTCGTTGAGGACTTTGATGTTGAATGATAATAAGCTTACTGGAACGATCCCTGGTGTCTTGACTAGTTTGTCCCAGCTTCAAACTTTTGATGTGTCTAAGAATAATTTGTCTGGTCCAATTCCGGTATTTCCTGCAAGTGTGAAGTTTAATAAAGCTGGGAATGAGTTTCTTGGACAAAATGTAACTGATGGTGGTGAAGCTGGTGGTGCGCCAGGGGGTGGATCGGGTTCTGGGTTGAACGGATCCGGATCTTCCAAAGGGTCTGCCTCGGCCGGTATGATTGCAGGGGTGGTAATAGCTGTTGTGTTATTCGTAGGAGTACTGTTGTTCGTTTCTTTTAAGTGCTATATGAAGAGACGTCATAAGAGGTTTGGGAGGGTTGAGAGGTCTGAACTAGGGAAAGAAATGGTGAAAACCAATGTAACTAATGGCATACAAGGATATGCTGGAGTTCCGAGTGAGTTACACAGCAATAGCAGTGGTGATCACAGTGAAATTCCCATTTTCGAAGGTGGAAACGTAGCTATCTCAATACAAATTCTTAGGCAAGTTACGGACAATTTCAGGGACGAGAATGTGTTGGGTAGAGGAGGATTTGGAGTCGTTTACAAAGGTGAATTGCACGATGGCACAAAGATAGCTGTGAAGAGAATGGAATCTGGAGTAATGGGTACGAAAGGGATGAATGAGTTCCAAGCGGAAATCGCGGTTCTTACCAAAGTTAGGCACAGACATTTGGTTGCTCTTCTTGGATACTGTATCAATGGGAGTGAGAGGCTTTTGGTTTACGAGTACATGCCTCAGGGAACTTTAAGCCAGCATTTGTTTGAATGGGAAGAACTTGGCTATCATCCTTTTACGTGGAAACAGCGGGTGACAATAGCATTAGATGTTGGTAGAGGTGTCGAGTATCTTCACAGCTTGGCTCAACAAAGTTTCATTCATAGAGATTTGAAGCCCTCGAATATACTTCTTACAGATGATATGAGAGCAAAGGTTGCGGATTTCGGACTAGTCAAGCATGCTCCTGATGGCAAATATTCGCTTGAGACTCGGTTGGCTGGAACATTTGGCTATCTTGCACCCGAATATGCTGGTATGAGTTTCCTATGCAACTTCTTGAACAAATCTTGGCTATTATTTTTGTTAGGCCATTACATAACATGATCTAATCACGAACATTTGTTTCAAGAAAATATGGTTGAGAAGTTCTTTGGTTAAGGTATAGAATAAGCTATAATGTTGAATAGCCTGACTGCTAAGGTAGTGTTTGGCTGCACTACCTAAATTTGCTTGAAGTATTGGTTATTTGCATTTGGTGACAATATGTGCAACTACTAGAGCTTTTTCTTTCATGTCTTAATAGATCGGTAAATGCTTTGTCGATCATAGTAAATTGTTGGTCGTGTAAGACAATAAAAACTGACATGTTTTGTTTTTATGGACAGCTACTGGCAGAGTGACAACAAAAGTTGATGTTTATGCATTTGGGGTCGTCTTAATGGAGATCATCACTGGTCGAAAAGCTCTAGACGAAAGAATGCCGGACGATAAATCTCATCTAGTCACTTGGTTTCGCCGAGTCCTTATCAACAAAGACAACCTTCGGAAGTCTATCGACCCAACTCTTGATCCTGACGACGAAACATACGAGAGCATTTGCAAAGTTGCAGAACTTGCTGGTCACTGCACAGCTCGTGAGCCATATCAACGTCCCGACATGGGGCATGCGGTTAATATCTTGGGCCCGCTCGTCGAACAATGGAAACCTTCGAAACCGGAAGAAGAAGAATTCGGCATTGATCTACATATGAGCCTTCCACAAGCCCTTCAAAGATGGCAAGCTAATGAAGGTACTTCAAGGATGTTTGACAATCTCTCTTATGGTCAAACACAATCGAGCATTCCGGCAAAACCTTCCGGATTCGTAGACAGCTTCAGCTCGACGGATTGTAGGTAGCATGAATAATAGACATATTCAGAACATATAAGATCGAAACAGGTGCAAGATGAGTCAGAGTCAAGTCCTCCCAGCCCTCGTGGAGGCACTAAACAAGCTTGCAAGTTGTATTTAATTAATTCTTTTTTTTTTATTTGTGTAATGTAACATGACCTGAGTTTATGAGAATATTTTGTTGCACTTAATTGGATTGTTTTTGAAGTTGAAGATTGGCTGGACTATGAAATTGAAATTAACTAATGTGACCTGTGATTGTGAAAGAAAGATTAGTATAATTAGGGTGCACAAAAATTTCTTTCATGTTTTGTGGTTTACATTAAATTCCACTCCCCGTGTTGTTTGGACGGAAAGATCTTGACACACTTTCTTCTTAGTAACTTTAAATTCATCAAATCTTTCCGTCTGAACGAATTTTTATACCATTTGTTTGTCACAGTTAAAACTTCTTTTTATTCGACTTGTGTCATTTTGGTGATAACTAGGGGCAGAAAAATGAAACTGAATTCACAAAAAGTTAAATTCCATATGCATAATTTTATAAATATTCAATTTTGTAAAATATATAATGAATGCATATATACAGATGTACAAAGTTTTCGGCCGTGTGGAAGAAAAGTGAGCGTATATACCATTGTTCTTGCCAGCAGGATGGGAAAATTATTGAGTCGGACAAATAATACTTTAACAAAAAATTAATACAAATTTAAGAAATTTGCTGTAACTAAGCTGGAGTGTGGTTGGTACACCGTTTTATTTCTTTTTCGCTAAACTTCTTTAGTGTTTTCTATTGACTTTATTCGTTATCATCATGGTCGAGAGAGTACCGTGAGTAGAGAAAATTATCATGTTTGGTATGTTGGAGTTTTATTTTATTTTATTTTTTAAAAAAATTTATTTTAAATTTTAGATTTTTTTTAAAAAAAATTAGGAGATCAATAATCCAATATTGTCATGTTATAAAGTATTTGACACGTAAAAACGTGCTAATGGGACAAACTCATATGATTTTTTGGCGGCAGAAAATTATTAACCTAACCTTATCCATCTATATTAGTTGACGGAGCATACCTAGTCAATTTTGTGTCTAAATTGATAAAATTGTCAATTCAACGATTTATTTCATTTTGACATCTCTATAAGATATGCTAATTCATATTGTTAATTTATACAATAACTCTTGTGATACTATTTCACGAGTGAATTTTATAAGATAGATCTCTTTCTCGGCCCATGAAAAATTATAACATTTTTATGTCAAAATTAACATTTTTCACACTATATATGCATCGAGTTTGTAGCAACTCGAACACCATTTTAAGCCACTAAATGATAAACATTATTAAGAGATCGCTAATCAAGAAAATCGAGTTCAGAATTTATGAATCAATACTTCAGACCCACCGAAGATTTTGGAAGGTACGAAGTATGATTCGAAAGCACCGAACTGTAACTGTTCAGTTTAGATGCAAAGGATGAGTTTTGGAAAGTCCGATCCGAAGTATAAGGCCCTGCAGTTAGTGAGGTGTCAACAATACACAGATACGTGGTAGATCGGAAGCACCGATCTAGGGTTCGAAAGGTCCAAACTCAGCCGTCCACTTTGGTGTCAAGATGAATTAGACACGTCACTGCATGTACAAGATCGAAATATCAGAAGTGTGAGTACGGATCGTGGAAACCATGAAGGGTTCGGAACATCCGAACTCCGCCTATAAATAAGCCATCTGAGGCTCATTTTGAGGTGCAAAATTCAAGTTTTCCTTCTATTTTTAGTCTACATTGAGATTTTTAGCCTTTCTACCGAGGGTCGGGCGATAGTGCGCTTCCAGGATAGCAGCGAAGCCGTGCCCAAGAGTTAGAGCCTTCGACATCAAAGGGCTAACTACAGAGGCATTTATAGACCGATATCTGTTTTAGATAATAAGAGTATTTATTAGCTTAGTCAAGGGTTTTAAATCAGTAATAGTGATACGATAATCACTTGACTGTATGCTTGGACCCTAGACCTTGATAGTAATCGACCTGTTGGATAGAGGTACGTACGTACTGACGTAGATTTCTAGCGAGTATGCATGCTTATATGTTGTATTTTACGTGACATGATACATGTTTTACTACTTTCTATATATATGTTGAATGTGCATATTCATGTTGAGTTGTATCTCCTCGAGATAGTAATTCTAGTAGGGTCCCTAAGCCCTACAACCTGGTATATTGTCTGACACCGAGAGCTACCATGTGACAGAGACCGAGGCTACAGTGATCAAGACGAGTGGGTGAGTTATCCCGCGGTCGGATTCTCAGATGGTACTATGCATTTTTTGGCGCCTAGTTTGAGCAAGATTTGATAGTTGAACAGTCAACACATCACGTAATCTTTCATGCATCATATCGGTTTGTATACTTGTACTTTTCGTACTGGGCCTTAGTTTCTCACGTCCTTAATTTTATCTTGGAAACCTCATTTGACGGGGCAGGTCTCAAGTTGGAAGAGGCAGGAGGATCGAGGCAGGGTTAGGTGCAGGGTTAGTGTAGTAACCGAAATCCCATTATATGAGCTTAAACTGTTAAACTTGATTAAGAGATTTTAATACGATTAATCGGACCAAGAAATCGACCCAGGATCTCCAAAAATGGTCCAGGAGTCACTTGACTCGGATAGTTTGGGAGGTCCGAACATGAACCATAGGAAGATCGGAAGGTCCGAAGTGATCGGACCAAGCATTGTAGTTCGGAAGCTGAGGCTGAGATCTAAAACGCCTACTACTAATAAAATGCGAAAAACTTTTTTTTTAAATAAAATAATAACTATACATATATGCCCATACGTATATGTAAAAACATGAAAAATAATACTACAAATAAATTCTTTTAACAATAACTTAAATAAATAAAAATAAACATTAATAAATAAAAATCTCAAGACATGAAATAATAATTTTAATATGTAACTCCAAAATCCATAACTCATGTATGAGGAATTAATCATAAATAAAGATTTGAAACTTGTTTTAAAAACCCTGATAAAATATCTCAAAACAATAATAACTCTCTACTGCGACGGTCACGGGGTCCACTGCCAACGAACTCATAGGTCCTCAGCAGTAGTAGGAGCTACAAAAGAATCATCACTCTCACCTGCACCATATAAGCGTAGTGAGCCTAGAGGCTCAACATGTCTAATCCTTTATAACAAGGGTTAAAATAATGCATCACATAATCATACTAATACATATACGTGTACATGCATGCATGAATAAAAGTATTGCATAATCATGACATAAACATCACTGATCCTGATTCTTAAACATTAGCATATCTTGACATCATAAGCATACTTAATATAGTTGAGCATAATATTTTGAAACAGTCTATGGTCCTATCAGTAAGTGTGACTAAATCTATGCCGACTGATCAGTATCCTGAACTAATGTACGTGGCGGTGATAAATCACCTCTTGCTGGTAGTAAACTACCTCTTAACTTAAATAGTGGATAACCACCTCTGTGCTGTCACACTACTTCAATTTTCATCATAAAATATTTTATAGCTCAACAATTATCACAATCATAACATGTAACATTTCATGAATGCATGCACTGAAAATATGTCTGTAATATATATTTAATTGATTTTCATAATAAATAGACTTATACTTAAAATACTTTCATGCATAAAATAAATTAAATATATATTCCGGACATAGTGATTTTCATGGGTTGACCCAGACTGCTGATCACTCACTCTAAGAACATTCAATCTTCAGGTGACCCATTAATGAAATAAAAGCCCAATTGCTAATTAATTCATAAATAAAAGCCCTTAATCATAAAATGGGCCTAACTAAAATATTTAAGCTCATTAACTTAATTCAAACCCAATAAATTTCTAGACTGACCTAAAAATTTTCATGGACAGCCAAACACATAAAAATCATTGGGCTAACTTAAATAAATTTATTTGAGGCTCAAATAAAATTATTTGGAGGCCCAAATAATTTTTTAATTAAATATTTTAGCCCAAATAACACTTAAATCCTTAATTACTTAGAAAATAAAATACCCAAGCTCGACGCACCTAACCTGGACCCGGACGAACTTGACCCGACCCACTACTTATCAGACCCGACCCAAGACCCAAGACCTGACCCGGACCTGCCCAAAACCCTGAAGTTCAAAACTTAACCCAAGCAGATTTCTGCTCACGACCAACTCCGTGCAGCTGTACTATTTCCTTTCGTTCTCTCTGATCAAACAATATTTGACCATGAAACCAATTCTAGCTCTTAACCAACATCAACAAGTTTCCATCAAGCTAAAAACCAGCCCAAACCATGCAATATAGTTGGAGAACGACCACAAACAATAGACATCATCTATGCTCGCATGCGCAGGTGAGCAGTGTTGCCAAATACGATCGTTCTCCATACTCCGGTCATATTGTTCCGTGAAAAGACTTCTCAATCCTAGAAGACATCTAGAGGTTTCGATCAAGACAAAAACCAGCCCAATCCGTGACCTGAGCAGCTCACACGAATGCCTGCACTCTACCCCTTCCCAGCTCGCGCGCAAGAATGAGCAGCTGCTGTATTTCCGTTCGTACGACCTTCTCAGACCACCAAATGCCCTGAAACTACTTCCAAAACTTATCAAACATCTAGGGGTTTATAATGCATCCAACCTCCTGTCAAACCATGGCCCGAGGAAGGAGCACAAGCCTCTTTTCCACATAACCCTTGCACTGCGCGACCTGGTGCAACAGAAGGAAAAAGCCATGGTTCCAGCCTATTCCACCTTAAAACTACAACCCAGATCAATCCTAAGGACCCTTAGACACCCACCTAGCCATAAAACAGCAGCCATAACCGATCCCATGCAAGAAAACGTGAGGATGAGCCATATAACATGGAAGAAAACGTGAGCTGCTCAATAACACATCCAATATCTAGCATGAACTCATAAATATCAGAGTAAAAAATGATGAATATGTCATACAATTTGTGTAATTAGCTTATATGGTGAGAAAGGAAAAGAATAGACATGCCTTTACAAGTAAAAACGAGAATCGACGTATAAAAGAGGCTCCGGAACGACGGGACGACGAAGAACACCAAAATCCTTCAAGAGATCGGCTATGGGGCTTGCGTTTCTACTGAAAATCGTGGGGGAGGGTTAGAGGAAGAGGATGGAGGCGGCTGGATGAGTAAGGCGTAGGTTTAGATGGTATGGGAGTTAATTTAGGTGATAATTAGGCTAATAATAATTAGGATAGATATTATACTATAAAATTAAAAATTTTAAACTCCTAAACACCTACTAATCTGATGGAAAATAATAAATCCCGAAATATGATATTAGGGAATTTTTAAAAGTTGATAAAAGTCATTAAAATGACTTATTTTGGCTAAAAACGGGCTTTATAAAATACATAAATAAAATACCATAATTTTTCAGAATAAAAACTTCAAAAATAATAATTTATGGCTACTGAAATCTCCTAAAAATAATTGGGATGAAAAATCAATATCTCGTCCGTCCACGGTCCCGTATACGCGATCAAAATAATAAATTCCTTAAAAATCTAGAATTTTCATAATTATGGGTTAAATGCTAAAATAATTTAAATTATGCACATAATACACATAATAACACATAAAAAATATTTAACCCATATTTCTAAAATTTAAATAATTAAATTTCCCTAAAAATACCGGGTGCTACAATTCTCCCCCCCTTAAAATAAATTTCGTCCTCGAAATTCGACTGATCAAACTCTAATAACGAAGTCTCTCAAAAATCCAATTTACTAAATCCACGATTACCTATCTAGTTCCCAAGTTTCAGTATCCCAAAAGTCATGCTTCTGCTGCGCACTCTGATAAACAAAATATTTTATCCTTCCCAGGTGTCCTCTTCATCTCCATCAAGCCTACATTTATAATCTTCCGCTGCTGAAACACCTCATAAAGAGAATCATTACAATTTACTTACATTCCACTGTAAAAAAAAATCTTACATTTTATACAAATTTTAGTACTATAATGAAAGTACAACCACATACTTACCTCAACTTATACGTAAAACTCAAATATTAACTCTACTATTCATCTTCCAAAACACAACAATCGCACTATGCCAAAACTTGACTGATTTTATATGCTTATATACTCTACTTATCAATCCTTCAGCATTCGTGAGCCGAACTTTTGTTCTCAAATTTACTTATTAAAACATAGGATTACAATAACAACTCCAATAAATTCAACTTGTAAAGCTTATCCACACACTAGCCTTTTATAACAAGTTAAACATCTTTGAGTCGAACATCTGCCATTTATCGCAATTTTCTTCAACTTATCCATTTACCACTACACTTTCAACTATTGAACACTTGAAAGTCTTAAATCTTGAGTGCTATAAATCTATGAAACCCAAAAAGTGAATTTAGTGTCAAACGTCATGTACAACATACATTCTCCTAACGTCAGGAATATGCTCAAAATATATGAATTCTAATTCTGTGGTTAGCTTAGGCTTAAGGTACTTAGATTCTCCTATTGGAGGAGTGAAATTCCCCGAACAATATTTACATGTCATCGTCTCTAAATAGTGTAATCATATAACATTCAATAGTTAATTTCATATCATTTCCTAGTTGCATCTACTTATAGTCCATGGAATCTAAACTCCTCAAAATCAAAATACTAAGTCAATTACCTAATAAACTGAATAATTCGCTCACAAGTAATACATGTTGGTCTCATGTACAGTCAAAACACAACTAGTACCTTTTTGCTCATGCATCACAAAATCTTGGTGGAAACACTCCTATAACATGACCCCGAAATTCAAATTTATACAACTCAAGGATATTGAAAGAACATCAATACAAATAGTTATATACAATTAACCCCAACATAAAACGAAAGTATCGAGATAACAATTATAATATCAAGTCATTACGCTGACTCATGATTATTCCAAGTGCTTCAAATACCCATACGTGCGTAGAACCAACAACCCAAATTCTCAAACGACTCAACTCTTAACAAAAGAACTCACTCCAAAAAAAGTATATACTAGACTCTATAAAGTAACATTTTAAATTCACCAAAGAAGAAAATGATACAACCCTCGATTAATCATTCTTGCGAGGAATCCTACTCTCGCCTCAAACAATAATTCTATTGTTATCACATAAACTTAATACCTCTTATCGGAATTTACCTTTATTGTTCTATCTTTCGCTATACCTTCATAAAAATTTCCTAGATAGGCCCGCTACCTCTTACCATCACAAACCCAATAATTTACCAATGAAATCATTCTAACTTAAAATCAATAAGTTACTACAAAAATTCAAGTGACAACCCATATATCATAAATATGAAACTTAGTTTCAACAAAATAAAACCGAATTCCCAAATTCAAAATTCCTTGTGGTCAACCTGTCGTATAACATGTCTTGGGGCATACTGCATCACCACACATTCTTCACGTAAATCGCAATGCATAACTAAGTATTATTAAAATTTGCTAACATAAAGTCTTAAGTCATAACATATGCTCCTGATAAATCATAATAAAACATTTAAAAAATACAGACCGGTAGTGGGATTTCAGAGCTTCACGTGGCAGATGGACGCCCTCCAAGAACCACACTCTGATACCAAATGAAACGCCTACTACTAATAAAATGCGGAAAATTTTTTTTTAAATAAAATAATAACTATACATATACGCCCATACGTATATGTAAAAACATGAAAAATAATACTACAAATAAATTCTTTTAACAATAACTTAAATAAATAAAAATAAACATTAATAAATAAAAATCTTGAGACATGAAATAATAATTTTAATATGTAAATCCAAAATCCATAACTCATGTATAAGGAATTAATCATAAATAAAGACTTGAAACTTGTTTTAAAAACACTGATAAAATATATCAAAACAATAATAACTCTCTACTGCGACGGTCACGGGGTCCACTGCCAACGAACTCATAGGTCCCCACCACCAGTAGGAGCTACAAAAGAATCATCATTTTCACCTGCACCATATAAGCGTAGTGAGCCTAGAGGCTCAACATGTATAATCCTTTATAACAAGGGTTAAAATAATGTATCCATAATCATACTAATACATATACGTGTACATGCATGCATGAATAAAAATATTGCATAATCATGACATAAACATCACTGATCCTGATTCTTAAACATGAGCATAACTTGACATCATAAGCATACTTAATATAGTTGAGCATAATATTTTGAAACAGTCTATGGTCCTATCAGTAAGTGTGACTAAATCTGTGCCGACTGATCAGTCTCCTGAACCAACGTACGTGACGGTGATAAATCACCTCTTGCTCTTGCTGGTAGTAAACTACCTCTTAACTTAAATAGTGGATAACCACCTCTGTGCTGTCACACTACCTCAATTTTCATCATAAAATATTTTATAGCTCAACAATTATCATAATCATAACATGTAACATTTCATTAATGCATGCACTGAAAATATGTCCATAATATATATTTAATTGATTTTCATAATAAATAGACTTATACTTAAAATACTTTCATGCATAAAATAAATTAAATATATATTCCGAACTTAGTAATTTTCATGGGTTGGTTCAGACTGTTGATTACTCACTCTAAGCCCATTCAATCTTCAGGGGGCCCATTAATTAAATAAAAGCTCAATTGCTAATTAATTCATAAATAAAAGCACTTAATCATAAAATGGGCCTAACTAAAATATTTAAGCCCATTAACTTAATTCAAACCCAATAAATTCCTAGACTGGCCTAAAAATTCCCATGGACTGCCAAGACCATAAAAATTATTGGGCTAACTTAAATAAATTTATTTGAGGCCCAAAAAATTTATTATTAAATATTTTAGCCCAAATAACACTTAAATCCTTAATTACTTAGAAAATAAAATACCCGAGCCCGACCCACCTAACATGAATCCGGACCAACTTGACCCGACCCACTACTTACCAAACCCGACCCAGGACCCAAGACCCGACCCGGACCTGCCCAAAACCCTGAAGTTCAAAACTTAACCCAAGCAGATTTCTGCTCACGACCAACTCCGTGCAGCTGTACTAATTCCTTTCGTTCTCTCTGATCAGACAATATTTGACTATGAAACCACTTCTAAAACTTAGCCAACATTAAGACGTTTCCATCAAGCTAAAAATCTGCCCAAACCATGCAATATAGGTGGAGAAAGACTACAAACAACAAACATAATCTATGATCGCGCGCACAGGTGGGCAGTGTTGCCAAATACGATTGTTCTCCCTACTCCGGCCATATTTTTCCGTGAAACGACTTCTCAATTCTAGAAGACATCTAGAGGTTTCGATCAAGACAAAAACCAGCCCAATCCGTGACCTGAGCAGCTCACACGAATGCCTGCACTCCACCCCTTCCCAGCTCGCGCACAAGAATGAGAAGCTGCTGTATTTTCGCTCGTACGACCTTCTCAGAACACCAAATGCCGTGAAACCACTTCCAAAACTTAGAAAACATCTAGGGGTTTCTAATGCATCCAACCGCACGTCAAACCATGGCCCGAGGAAGGAGAACGAACCTATTTTCCACAGAACCCTTGCACTGCGCGACCTGGTGCAATAGAAGGAAAAAGCCACGGTTCCAGTCTATTCAACCATAAATCTACGACCCAGATCAATCCTAAGGACCTAGATCAATCCTAAGGACCCTTAGAAACCCACCTAGCCATGAACCAGCAGCCATAACCGATCCCATGCAAGAAAACGTGAGGATGAGCCATATAACATGGAAGAAAACGTGAGCTTCTCAATAACACATCCAATATCTAGCATGAACTCATAAATATCAGAATTAAAAATGATGAATCTGTTATAAAATTTGTGTAATTAGCTTATATGGTGAGAAATGAAAAGAATAGACATGACTTTACAAGTAAAAACGAGAATCGACGTATAAACGAGACTCCGGGACGATGGGACGACAAAGAACACCAAAATCCATCAAGAGATCATCTATGGGGCTTGCGTTTCTGCTGAAAATCATGGGGGAGGGATAGAGGAAGAGGATGGAGGCGGGTGGATGAGTGAGGCGTAGGTTTAGATGGTATGAGTGTTAATTTAGGTGATAATTAGGCTAATAATAATTAGGAAAGATATTATAACATAAAATTAAAAATTTTAAACTCCTAAATACCTACTAATCTGATGGAAAATAATAAATCCCGAAATATGATATTAGGGAATTTTTAAAAGTTGATAAAATTCATTGAAATGACTTATTTTGGCTAAAACGGGCTTTATTAAATACATAAATAAAATACCATAATTTTTCAGAATAAAAACTTCAAAAATAATAATTTATGGCTACTGAAATCTCCTAAAAATAATTGGGATGAAAAATCAATATCTCGTCCGTCCACGGTCCCGTCTACGCGATCAAAATAATAAATTTCTTAAAAATCTAGAATTTTCATAATTATGGGTTAAATGCTAAAATAATTTAAATTATGCACATAATACACATAATAACACATAAATAATATTTAACTCATATTTCTAAAATTTAAATAATTAAATTTCCCTAATTATGCATGCGAATTTACGTATAAAACTTACCGGGTGTAACAAGATCGAAACCACCGAACCAGCGATCAGAACTTTCGAAGAGTTGGGCCATGCACACTAATAACGTTTCTCTAGAGTTTTGACACGAAATTGCATGCATGAGATCGGAACGTCCGAAGGGTGGGATTAGAGCTTTCAAACATGGCAGTTTGGCACGTGGAAGACATGCAAGTTCAGAGCTTTCGAATTAGGGATCGGATGTAGTAGCCCGTAACCAAAATCAGTAATTAAGGATTAATGCTAATTAATTGAATTGGGTATCGGACGGATCGGAAGCTCCGAAGGCACGATCGGAAGCTCCGATGAGCGATCGGAGGCACCGATGATATTACGTCAGGCATGACGTGTGGTTGGATCGGAAGCTCCGATCAGGACCGGAAGCTCCGATCACCTCTATCCGGAGTCAACTAATGATATTTTGACACGTGGCAGATCAGGATCTTCGAAAGCTCCGATGGCAGGATCGGACGTTCCGATCGAGGTTCGGACGTTCCGATCCAGGATCGGAAGTTCCGATCGTTGTCTATTAATAGAAGGCCGAGGCTTTACTTTCATTTTCCAATTCCGAGTTCTCCTTTCCCTTCTAGTCCTTTTGGAGCTGTTCTAGTCTTCTTAGGCTTGGTCCGGAGGTCGGCGAGGCGTTCGGTAGTCGTAGCGGAGTTGTGCCCAAGTTCTGGAGGCATCGAAATCAAAGGGCTAACGACGGACGAAGGTATAGCTTTTGCTTCCTATAAATATTTAGGAGTATGCAATAGCTTATTTAAGGCTTTTAGAACACTTTAATGATAGTAGTATCATTTGGCAGTGTAGAGCAGACTATAGGCGTGGACCTAGAGTTGGTAGAGCTTGCACTGTATTGAGGTACGAAAGTACTGTTCGAGATATCCTGACTGAGTATGCATGTATTATGTGACTGCATGATTTATATGCCATGATATTATGCTGCATTCATTTGCATCTTGCTGTATCTCTTTCGAGATGTCTGTTAGTAGGGTTGTACCCTATCCTGTTGTGGATGAACTTCCATCGATTTGGGTCCGGCGTATCCACGGTTATATCGGTATGGGAGCCACCTCCTGAAGCGACGGCACAGCGTGCTACATACCAGGGCCCGGTCTGTCTCTGTTATCTGATCCTTGACCTCGAGTCTATAGGGAGTTCACTTTGCATGCATGTATACTCATACTCTCGCACTGAGCGTTTTATGCTCACGTCTCGTATTCTGTATTTTTTTGGACACCCTATTCCATGGGGCAGGTTTGCGATTGAACGAGGAGGGTGGATCCAGGAGGGGCTAGTCAGTGGTTGGCCAGCTGGAGCTTCGCTTAGGTTTTATTACTGTTGTTTTGGGTTTATACAGCTATTCGATTTGGTTGTATATTATTGGATTATTTACAGATTCCTTTTCTTGGGATTGTATAACGTTTATGGTTTCCACAGTTTTATTCTGATATCTGTTTTATTAAGTTAATTGCATGCATAAGTTCTGTTTAGTAGGTGATCCAGGTAAGGGTCACTACATTTATGGTATCAGAGCATGCAAAAGAATTCTTGGGATTTAGTCTCATCTTGAGGTATTTTTGTAGATGTCAAATCGTGACGACCAGAGTTCTCATGGCAGTGTTGGTGGGCGTTGGGGTGATGCCAACCGGGAGCCTCGTCGAGAACGGCGTCATCGTCACCATGACGACGAGCGTTTCACTGTGCGTCGATTCTTAGATATGGGTCCTAATCCCTTAGTTGGAGGTGAGTCTCCGGAGGATGCGGAGAACTGGTTAGATCGCATGGAGATGACTTTTCAGACTTTTCAGTGCACCGAGGAGCAGAAGGTGGAGACCCTTGGCTATCTTCTGGATGGGCGTGCGCGCAGGTGGTGGAGGTTTACTTCTGCACCTTTTGTTGCGGCGAGAGGAGTGGCAACCTGGGCCGAGTTCCGCATAGCTTTCCAAAAGCGGTATTTTCCTCCTGCACTTCGTCAGTCGAAGGCAGGCGAGCTACTGAGTCTGCGACAGGGAGCCATGTCTATTGATGAGTATCAGCAGAGGTTCTTTGATCTGCTATCCTATTGCCCCGAGATTGCTGATAGCTCAGAGATGAAGTATAATCTGTTCCTTCAGGGCCTTAATCCTGAGATCCATGACCGTGTGGCGGTTGGCGACGACATGTCCTACGAGGGTTTGGTGAGCCGTTGTCACCAGGCGGAGGACAGCATTCGGCGGAACAAGTCTTTCCCTCAGTCAAGGCCTGCTAGTTCTTTGCGTCCCCGTGCCCAAACTTTCAAGAAATATGGATCTTCTTCTTCCTCTGGTTCTGGAGGTGTTGTCCGTTTCGGTAAGAAGGACAAGTGTGATCACTGTGGGAAGAACTATCCATCCGACAAGTGCCGTAGAGCTTCTGGAGCTTGTTTCCGTTGTGGAGAGACTGGTCATATCCAGAGGGATTGTCCACTGTCTGGGGGAGGCGGTTCTGGTTCTGGTTCAGGATCGGGTTCTCAGGCCACCGTACAGCAGAGGTCGCAAGGACAGTCTGCTGGGAGTTCCCATTTGAGGCCACGAGCTTCTGGCCAGGTGTTTGCCCTGAGACATGATCAGGCTGTGGAGGAGAATGAGAAAGTCATCGCAGGTACATTTCTGCTTTATGGTATACCTGCTCTTGTACTTATTGACACTGGTGCATCTCATTTCGTCATTTCTGCACGCTTTGTTAAGAGGCATAAGTTACCATGCATTGCACTAGACGTAGTGATGTCTGTTTCTACTCCGACGGGCCAATCTGCTTTGGCTAAGCGTCTAGTGATGGGTTGTCCTTTAGAGTTCGAAGGGAACATTCTGTTAGCGAATCTCATGGTCCTGGCGATGGACGACTTTGATTGCATTCTGGGAATAGATATGTTGACTACCTATCGAGCTTCAGTGGACTGCTATCAGAGATTAGTACGCTTTCATCCGGAAGGGAGTGAGAGCTGGTTTTTCTATGGTGAGGGAGCGCGACCCCCGATGCCTTTGGTATCAGCTTTGAGAGCCTGTCGAGCTCTGGAGTCTGGCGGGGAAGGCTACCTTATCTATGCAGTTGATTTGTTCGCTGAGAGTGTTGGGATAGAGAGCATTCCTGTTGTGGATGAATTTCCAGATGTGTTTCCTGATGAGATTCCGGGTTTTCCTCCTGCTAGGGAAGTCGAGTTTGGCAAAGAATTGGTGCCGGGTACTTTGCCTATTTCTAGAGCACCGTATCGTCTGGCTCCGTCAGAGATGCGTGAGTTGAAGAATCAGCTACAGGATCTTTTGGACAAGGGGTACATTCGTCCTAGTGTATCTCCATGGGGAGCTCCTGTTCTCTTCGTGAAGAAGAAGGATGGGTCGATGCGGCTGTGTATTGACTATCGGCAGCTGAATCGAGTCACTGTGAAGAACAAGTATCCGTTGCCTCGTATTGATGACTTGTTTGACCAGCTGCAGGGCACATCAGTTTACTCCAAGATTGACTTGAGATCTGGGTATCATCAGTTGAGAGTCCGTGATCAGGACGTAGCCAAGACTGCATTCCATACTCGCTATAGGCATTACGAGTTCCTAGTGATGCCATTTGGTTTGAATAATGCGCCGGCTATATTCATGGATTTGATGAACCGTGTCTTCAGGGAGTATTTGGACAAGTTTGTCGTGGTCTTCATTGACGACATCTTGGTGTATTCACGTAATACGGAAGAGCATGTTTCTCACTTGCGGTTAGTACTGCAGACTCTTTGAGATGAGCAGTTGTACGCCAAGCTGAGCAAGTGTGAGTTCTGGATGGATAGAGTGGCCTTTCTTGGCCATATCATATCCAGGGAGGGGATTTCTGTTGATCCAAGCAAGATTGAAGCAGTACTTAATTGGTCGCGTCCGACGACGGTTGCTGAGATCCGTAGTTTTCTGGGTCTAGCAGGGTATTATCGTCGCTTCATTCTGAACTTCTCTCAGTTAGCTCGACCGTTGACGCAGCTTACCCGCAAGGGTGTGGATTTCGAGTGGTCCTCCGAGTGCGAGGAGAATTTCCGTGAGCTTCGACGGCGGTTGACTTCTGCGCCGGTGTTGGCATTACCGTCCGGATCTGGAGGGTATGTGGTATACACGGATGCTTCTCTTCAGGGGTTAGGTTGTGTCCTGACTCAGAATGGGCATGTGATCGCATACGCTTCTAGACAGCTGAAGCTTCACGAGGACAACTACCCAGTCCATGATTTGGAGTTAGCAGCCATTGTGTTCTCTTTGAAGATCTGGCATCATTATCTGTATGGCGAGAAATTTGAGATCTTCACCGACCATAAGAGTCTCAAGTATTTGTTCACTCAGGCGGGGTTGAACATGAGGCAGAGACGTTGGATGGACTTGCTTAAGGACTATGATTGCGAGATTAAGTACCATCCGGGAGCTGCTAATCTCACCGCTGATGCTTTGAGTCGCAAGGTGCGACTATCCGCACTTCAGACTTGTTCGATGTCTAGTGCGATCAGTGACTGTTGTACTTCAGGTTATACCTTCAAGCATAAGAAAGGTATGCAGAGTATCCAGATGTTTGCGATATTATCTGAGCCAGCCTTGTATTCGCGGATCCAAGATGCTCAGATGTCTGATTCGAAGACCCAGCGTTTAGCTCGTCTAGCTAACGAGGGTAGCTCGTCTGGATTTCATTATCAGTCAGATGGCTTTCTGTGTTTGTCTGGTAGGCTTGTGATTCTGCAGGATGAAGAGTTGCGAGAGGAGATTTTGTCTCAGACGCATCGCACTAAGTTGAGTATTCATCCTGGGAGCAACAAGATGTATAAGGATCTACGTACTCGTTTCTGGTGGAAGGGAATGAAACACAGTGTTTATCAGTTTGTTTCGAGATGTTTGGTGTGTCAACAGGTCAAGGCAGAGCACCGACGACCTGGAGGATTGCTTCACAGTCTGCCTATTCCTGAATGGAAATGGGAGTTTATCACAATGGACTTTGTGACCCATTTGCCGGTATCCCCGAGGAATTGTGATGCTATCTGGGTTGTGGTGGACCGACTCACCAAGTCAGCGCATTTCATTGCCTATAGCCGAGAGTACTCTGTGGATCGCATGGCACGGATGTACATTCAGGAGATCGTCCGTCTTCATGGAGTGCCTGTGAGCATTGTCAGCGATCGGGACCCCAGGTTTACTTCTAGATTCTGGGGGAGTGTTCAGCGTGCGATGGGTACTACTCTCAGTTTGAGTACTGCTTATCATCCGGAGACTGATGGTCAGTCAGAGCGCACTATCCGTACGTTAGAGGATATGCTTAGAGCGTGCGTCATGGATTTTGGTTCAGCCTGGCAGGATCATTTGCCGTTGATCGAGTTCGCTTACAACAACAGCTATCACACTAGTATTGGGATGGCACCTTTTGAGGCGTTGTATGGGCGACGTTGTCGTACTCCACTCTTCTGGGAAGAAGTGGGGGAGAGACAGGCTGAAGGACCGGAGTTTATCCAGCAGGCGATAGACATTGTTGATCAGATCAAGAAACGGATTAAGACTGCACAGGATCGTCAGGCCAGCTATGCTAATATCAAGCGTAGGCCTTTGCAGTTCGAGGTCGGGGAGAAAGTGTTTCTGAGAGTGTCACCTTTCCGCAAGATTCTCAGATTTGGCCTTAAGGGCAAGTTTTCTCGTAGATTTATCGGTCCGTTTGAGATCTTGGAGAGCATTGGCGATTTGGCTTATCGACTAGCTTTGCCACCGCATCTATCCAGTATTCACGACGTGTTCCATGTATCTCTGTTGCGACGGTATGTGGCGGATGAATCTCATATTCTGCAGCGGTCTGAGGTTCAGGTAGACAAGGATTTGACTTATGTTGAGAAACCTCTTCGTATCCTGGATTATAAGGATAAGGTTTTACGGAACAAAGTCATTCCTTAGGTTTTAGTTCAGTGGCAGCGCCGAGGCACTGAGGAAGCTACTTGGGAGCTTGAGGACAGGATGCGTAAAGACCATCCTGAGTTGTTTTGATTGCATTCTTTAAGTTGTATTCAGTTGCAAACTTTGTAAACGTTTGATTTGAATAAAGAATGTTTCTGATTTCTGTACTTGCATTCGGTACTTAAGATCTGATTTCGAGGACGAAATATCTTAAGTGGGGGAGAATGTAGTAGCCCGTAACCAAAATCAGTAATTAAGGATTAATGCTAATTAAATAAATTGGGTATCGGACGGATCGGAAGCTCCGAAGGCACGATCGGAAGCTCCGAACAGGATCGGAAGCTCCGATGAGCGATCGAAGGCACCGATGATATTACGTCAGGCATGACGTGTGGTTGGATCGGAAGCTCCGATCAGGACCGGAAGCTCCGATCACCCCTATCCGGAGTCAACTAATGATATTTTGACACGTGGTAGATCAGGATCTTCGGAAGCTCCGATGGCAGGATCGGACGTTCCGATCGAGGTTCGGACGTTCCGATCGAGGTTCGGACGTTCCGATCCAGGATCGGAAGTTCCGATCGTTGTCTATTAATAAAAGGCCGAGGCTTCACTTTCATTTGCCAATTCCGAGTTCTCCTTTCCCTTCTAGTCCTTTTGGAGCTGTTCTAGTCTTCTTAGGCTTGGTCCGGAGGTCGGCGAGGCGTTCGGTAGTCGTAGCGGAGTTGTGCCCAAGTTCTGGAGGCATCGACATCAAAGGGCTAACGACGGACGAAGGTATAACTTTTGCTTCCTATAAATATTTAGGAGTATGCAATAGCTTAGTTAAGGCTTTTAGAGCACTTTAATGATAGTAGTATCATTTGGCAGTGTAGAGCAGACTATAGGCATGGACCTAGAGTTGGTAGAGCTTGCACTGTATTGAGGTACGAAAGTACTGTTCGAGATATCCTGACTGAGTATGAATGTATTATGTGACTGCATGATTTATATGCCATGATATTATGCTGCATTCATTTGCATCTTGCTGTATCTCTTTCGAGATGTCTGTTAGTAGGGTTGTACCCTATCCTGTTGTGGATGGACTTCCATCGATTTGGGTCCGGCGTATCCACGGTTATCTCGGTATGGGAGCCACCTCCTGAAGCGACGGCACAGCGTGCTACATACCAGGGCCCGGTCTGTCTCTGTTATCTGATCCTTGACCTCGAGTCTATAGGGAGTTCACTTTGCATGCATGTATACTCATACTCTCGCACTGAGAGTTTTATGCTCACGTCTCGTACTCTGTATTTTTCTGGACACCCTATTCCACGGGGCAGGTTTGCGATTGGACGAGGAGGGTGGATCCAGGAGGGGCTAGTCAGTGGTTGGCCAGCTGGAGGTTTTATTACTGTTGTTTTGGGTTTATACAGCTATTCGATTTGGTTGTATATTATTGGATTATTTACAGATTCTTTTTCTTGGGATTGTATAACGTTTATGGTTTCCGCAGTTTTATTCTGATATCTGTTTTATTAAGTTAATTGCATGCATAAGTTCTGTTTAGTAGGTGATCCAAGTAAGGGTCACTACATCGGAGCTTCCGAACCCTTGCTTATAAGTATAAGCCAAAATCCTCAAAATTCAACGTGTGTTTGAGATGTTTGAGTGTGTATCAGTATATATTCTTAGGGTTTTAGCCTTATACTCGAGGTACGAATAATAACGAAGTGCTACGGGGCTTGTAGCGGAGCTGTGCTTGGGTCAGGGCCTTCGAAATTAGCGGAGCTTTGCTTGGGTCAGGGCATACTAGTCCACACTAAGGGGTCTACAATGAAAATACCCATGCATCATTAAATAAGCTTTAAAAGCCTTAATTAAGTTATTCCATACTCCTAAATATTTTTTGGAAGCCAAATCTATACCTGCGTCCGTCGTCAGCCCTTTGCTGCCATTTGCCTCAAAACTATGCCACAGCTCCGCTACGATGCCTGGAACGCTATGACACTTTCGGATTCCCCAAAGGACACCTAGAACTCCCTAGATCTAAGTTAGAAGGCCAAGGAATTGAGAGAGAAGAGAGGAGAGGTGCGAGTGAAACGAGCTCTCGGACCCTCTATTTATAAGCAAAGTTCGGGCCGTCCGAACCCAGTTCGGAGCCTTCGAACACGTTCAGAGCCTCCAATCCCGACTTTGGACCGTACGATGTCCCATCCGCACGTAAGCCATGATGTCACCTTGCTGACGTAAGCCCTACCCCTGATCGAACCATTCGATCCTGTCGACGGATCGTCCGATGAAGATCGGAGCCTCCGAACTCCACTTCGGAGCATCCGATCTGCACTGGCCCAATTTTTCTTACTTTTTGTTAATTAATCCCTTAATTACTTCAGTGGGTTACGGGTCACTACATTCTCCCCCACTTATGAAATTTAGTCCTCGAAATTTAAGTCTAGAGGAAAACACGAAAAGTCAACAATTGTTCTTTATTACAACTGAACTTTACAATGTACAAATCTTTCTTACAAAGAAAAGTACAAAAACATCAAAACAACTCTGGATGCTCAGCTCGCATCCGACTCTCCAGTTCCCAAGTTGCTTTTCAGCTCCTCTGCGCTGCCACTGCACCATCACTAGAGGTATGCTCTTATTGCGAAGCACCTTGTCCTTCCTGTCAAGAATCCTGAAAGGTCTCTCCACGTAGGACAGATCCTGATCCAATTACACCTCAGTAGGATGCAAGATGTGCGACTCATCCGCCACGTACTGTCTCAACAAATACACGTGAAACACATCATGGATACTGGAAAGATACGGTGGCAAGGCTAAACGATAAACCACGTCCCCAACTTTCTCAAGACTCGAACGGGCCAATAAATCTCGGTGACAACTTGCCTTTGAGTCCAAATCTCATAACCTTCCGAAAAGGTGACACTCGCAGGAACACATGTTCTCCTACCTCAAAATGTAACGGTCTATGGTTAGTGTTAGCGTAGCTAGCCTGTCGATCCTGGGCTACCTTAATCCTCTTACGGATCATCTCCACTGCATCGGTCATTTGTTGAATCATCTGTGGACCTTTGACTTGACGTTCGCCAACTTCGTCCCAAAACAAAGGTGTACGACAGCGGCGTCCGTACAAAGCCTCGAATGGTGCCATGCCAATGCTGCTGTGATAACTGTTGTTATAAGAAAACTGCACTAACGCCAAATGATCAGGGAAGATCTCGAACTTCTCACCGTACAAATAATGACGCCATATCTTAAGATCAAAGACAATGGATGCAAGCTCCAAATCGTGTATGGGATAGTTCTCCTCATGAGTCTTCAATTGCCTAGAGGCATAGGCAATCACATCACCTCTCTGCGATAACACACATCCCAAACCCTGGAGAAAGCATCAGTGTGAACTACAAAGCCTCCCGATCCAGATGGTAGAGCCAATACTGGAGCTGTAGTCAGACGGCGCCGCAACTCATGAAAACTCTCGTCACACTCCGACGTCCAAACGAAAGATACATCCTTCCTCGTTAGCTGCGTCAAAGGCTTAGTAGAAAAGTTCTCCAAGAATCTCCGGTAGTAGCTTGCCATCCCAAGAATACTACGAATCTCCAAAATTGTCGTCGGGCACGACCAATTCAAAATGGCTTCCGTCTTACTAGGATCAATGGAAACACCGTCTCGTGAAATCACATGACCAAGAAAGACAACTCAATCAATCTATAATTCACACTTGCTCAAATTAACATACAACTGCGTCTCTCTCAGTATTTGCAATACTGTAAGGAGATGGAACACGTGCTCGTCAACGATGTGAGAAATGCAGAAGAATATCGTCGATGAACACTACCATGAACTTATCCAGAAAGTCACGAAATACTTTGTTCATCAAATCCAAGAAGACTGCTGGAGCATTCGTCAATCCAAACGGCATCACTAAGAACTCGTAGTGGCCATGCCGCGTACGAAATACTGTCTTATAAATGTCCTCATCTCTAACCCTCAACTGGTGATATCCCGACCGCAAATCTATCTTTGAGTAAAAATAAGTACCCTGTAACTGATCGAACATATCATTTATCCGCGGAAGAGGATACTTATTCTTCACCGTCGCTTGGTAAAGCTATCCATAGTCTATACAAAGACGCATCGACCCATTTTTCTTCTTAACAAAAGGTACTGGGGATCCCCATGGCAAAACACTCGGTCGAATGTAACCCTTATCAAGAAGATCTTGAAGTTTTTTCTGCAACTCTCTCATCTCAAAGGGTGCTAAATGGTACGGAGCTCTAGAAATCGGTGCTGTCCCTGACACTAACTCAATGCCAAACTCAATCTCCTTCACTGGTGGTAAGCCTGAAATCTCTTCTGGAAACACATCAGGAAACTCACGGACTATGGGTATCTCCTGGATGTTTGGTCCCTCCAAGGATGCATCGATGGCGTAGATAAGGTAGCCTTTCCCTCCAGACTCTAAAGCAGGTCGGGCTTTCAGAGAAGAAACCACTGGCATTGGAGGTCGTGCTGCCTCACCATAAAAGCACCATGCCTCACCATACTCAAGACAAAAGTGAAAAAACCTCTGATAGAAATTCACTATCGCTCTGTAGGTAGTCAAGAGATCAATCCCAATAATGCAGTCGAAATCCTCCATAGCTAGGACCATCAGGTTAGCACTAAGCTGATACCCCTCAAAATCCAAAGAGCAACCAACCACTAGACGCTTAGCTAAGACCTCGCTACCCATCGGAGTAGAAATTACTAACAGCACGTCTAAGGGAATAAACGACAATCTATACTTTTTAGCAAAACGTGCTGAGATGAATGAGTGTGACGCACCCGTATCAATCAAGACATACGCAGGAAAACCACATAAACTACAGGTACCTGCAATCATACGGTCACTTTCTGCCTTCACCTTCTCCTGGTTCAGTGCAAAGACCTACCCCTGAACACGTGGTCGTAAGGAAGAATGACCATGGGAAGAAGTCTGTCGCGTCAATGGCTGCGACTGCTGGCGCTGCTGATGAGAGGGCTGATGTTGATACTGCTGCTGCAGCTGCTATACTGACGCATGGGATCCTCCAGAACCACTAGCTCCTCCCATAAGAGTAGAACAATCTCTCTTTATGTTCCCCTCCTGTCCACACTGAAAACACCCTCCAGTCGATCGAGGACACTGGCCTGGTGGATTCTTACACCTACACTGACGACAACGGCTCATCCTTTGGCTACCGAAACGCTGCACTCCGCCAGATCCGGAAGAAGAAGAAGAAGAAGAAGAAGAAGAAGAAGAAGAAGAAGAAGAAGAAGTGCCACTTTGCTTCTTAAAAGACTGGCCCCTCGGACCCAAAGAACTAGTCGGTCTGGATAAAAAGGAAGGAATCATAGACCGGTTCCTCCGAAGACTGTCCTTTGCCTGGTGACAACGGTCCACCAAACCTTCATGGTTCATGTCACTCCCAACAGAAACCATCTGGTGAATCTCAGGGTTAAGACCCTGAAGGAAATGATCATACTTGGCTGTGGAACTCTCAGCGATGTGCGGCCAATAAGGTAGAAGATCAAAGAACTTCTGTTGATACTCCTCAATAGTCATCGTCCCCTATTGCAGTCCAAGCAAATCAGTAGCTTTCGTCTGACGAAGGGCTATAGGAAAATACAGTCTCTGGAAAGCGGTACGAAACTGTGGGGACCTCGAGTTGCTAATCTCATCTTAGGGCAATTAATGATTAATAAAATAATTAATCAAACAATTAGGAGTAATAAAACCAAAGGCTAAATTTTTTTTTTTTAAAAAAAACACCTCGCTCGATCGGATGAACTAGTCAGATCGAGCAAGCCCAACATGCTCGATTTTCTGCCTTTGAACATTAAAGACCGCGCTCGATCGCACGTACTCACGCGATCGAGCGGGCTCCCTGCTTTTAAAATTCTGCCGAATCAATTGCTATCAGAACTTGGAACCATGGCATGATTCTTCAAATAAAATCAAGTTTAGACATGATATAAAATCTGGGAACATACATACATTCATATACTAAGTCCCTAGCATCAAATCAATAGCCCAAAAAGCATGAAACTACAAGCTATTCAACATAGCATAAACAAACTTCAAGTCTCAAGTTTCTTGCTAAGTTTGATGCTATCTATATACCATTCTTTATCTTAAACCCGAGTCCACACTTGCTACATCTCTCTCCCGAGCTATCAAGGTCGTCTTTGAATAACTCCTGCCCTATCTGTTGCCATCCACACATACAAAACAAAGCAACAGCCGGATAAACTCCGGTAAGAATAGGATTCCCATTATAATCGACATATAAATGCGTTAAATAAATTCATATCAACTCTAAACATGTCAATTCAAGAATAGAGTAAAATAACGCATATATCTACTCAAACTTCAAATCAATACTTCAATTTATATAGCGCGCTTATCTCAAGAATTGATTCTTATCACTTCATTGCCATCAAGATTCGTAACCGATCTTGACATGGATATCCATCTATCGTCGTCTAATCAGACTCGAAAATAAGGTCCATCTGACCTTGGCATTAGAATCAATTCAATATCACATCATATCATATCAAAAGCAATAAAGATCTACTACCTGTGATGGATCGACAATAACATAAGTTCTACCTCAAGAACAAATACATAAACAAGTATGTGATTTGTTCGGGATAACTCAAGAAGCATCATTCTCGAGTATCGAATCCCTGACTCTCGATGTCATCTTATACCTTTCACTCTCGAGTTTGCAATGTTCCACATCTGGATAATAAGTACAACAACTCATAGCAAATCTGCTCATTCAAATAACATTCAATCTTCAAGGTAGAACAACTTCAACCATCTAGCTGATCTTAATCGATTCCAGGTTTGCATTCTCGAGCTCATCAAGCTTCAAACCAATTCTGGAAAATGGATTATAACAAGCTATAACATCAGCTTTTAACTCATTTCAACATATCTTAATCAAAAGACATAAAAAAAATGGCTTCAATCATAACTTCTTCTTCTTCGGTTCAAATTCTAAGTTCTTGATTGATAGCCTTTAAAACCAATCTGAAATGAAAGAATAAAAGTGCTACAACACTAATATCATTTCAAATAATGTTTCAGCTCAATCATCGGCTATCAAAACGTTGTCAAAACATCAATCGGCGGCATAGCGATTGAAAATTTGTAACCGACTCGATATCGAATTCATTATTAACTTCTTACCAACTTCTAATCACTTAATATTATTCATACTCCTCATATCAGCAGCTATAATCATATGCTAACAATTCAAATACATGCTGAAATACTCATAAGTTCATCTAATAATAAATCATCGATCCGGTCTCGACAACGAAACACATAAAAGATCGTGAACATGAAACTATACAAAAGTACTGATCTCTGCCAAATTACATCCTTCAAAACATGCCGAGATGATTAAATACTTACATCAAATCAAAGGCCTCATCTCAAGGATTTCAGAACAACTTTCGGAATCGAAATCGGATAATCGAATCAAAAGTTACGGGATTTCGAAAATCGAAAATGCAAAGAAAAGAAAAAGATCTCGGCTCTCTGTTCTGAATCCCCAACCTTGCTGAAGAAATACACGTTCATATGCTGAGTAATCAACTAAAAATCGGATATGTATTGCATAATTTCAATTTAGCCCCTCAAGTCTTCATTAATTGCAATTCAGTCTTCAGCCTTCTTTTTAATTCAATTTCAATCCAAAATAATTTAAGAATATTAGAATCAAAATCAAAACTCTAAATATTCCCAAATGAAATATACTCGGATTAAAATTAATTAAATTTGGATTAATCAAATAATCCCGGCCTTTTGCATTTCCGCCCTTCACCTTCGATATTTGCAAATTAGTCTATGCTCGGGTTGTATCGTCAAAATTAATCTTTTTTAATTCCCGAAACATGGAATTTAATCTTAAATCCCATAAATATTCAAATCAAACATTTATTCTTTTAATTTAAGAATTCTCGAAATTTAATTCTCAAAATCCGTAAATTATCAAATTAAATATTTTTGGCTCGAAAATTAAATCTATAATTTCTTCCACTTCTCAATTAAATATTAGCCCATAATATGGAATTGAATTCTCAAATCCCATAATTATTCATTTAATATTTCTGGGCCTTACAATTCCTCTCCTATAAGAAATGATTTCGTCCTCGAAATCACATTCAATCGAACTATTCAATCTGATAGGCTGAATGATTATCTGAAGTACGTCTTCATCTCTTATCAGATTATTTCTTCGAATCTGATTCTATTATCTTGTATTTGGTATCTATTCAGTTGTACTTGAATTAATTGAAAATAATTCTTTCTGAGTTGTTTTATCCTCAATCAAGGATCTATTGAATACTCAACTTAACTCAGAATCTCTTCAATATCTATTTCATCTGATGAAAGTACATAGGAAGAATCTACTGATACTTCGTTCTCTTAATCACGTGAACCAATTCGGATCCATCATATCAAGCTGAAAAGAATAAATCTTTCAACCAAATCATCAATTCTGTCTGACATCTCAGTCAGTGAAATTCTGCTTCAGTGACGACTTGTTTCTTTCTCTATTCCGAATTGAATGATGTTTCAAGAATAACTTTCCCACTTAACTAATCAGTTTCAGTTTTTTTTAAAAGTTATATCTATCATTCAATTACTTACTCTGATTCTTCTTTTCTGTTCCATTTTGTACAGATTCATATTATCTTTGTGTGTCTCAAATCAAATCTGATCTGATATCGACAAATCATGTCTGATCTGATGTCATATACTTCGGTAGTATTATTTCAACACAAAGAAATCGGATTTCTTTTCATCATATCATCATAGAATTATCTCAAAATCAACTCAATAGCTGTTATAGGAATTATAATCATCAAGTCAAATAATACCGAACCAAGTATTAAAGTTCTGAGATTATTCTCAACATCTGGAAAATCAACTCAGATAATCCATCAATCGAAGAATGGTATAATGCGATCACATATCACCAACTCTCAGAACATCAATCAATCAATCGATGCCACATTCTGTCGAATAAATCTAAAGTCTTAATCCTGACAATAGCTTTTAATCATTCCTGTAATTTCACCATATCTCTATCTTCTTCACAGCTATCTAGTCATATCTGTATCACATCTTATACAGCGTATTCTAAAATTCTGATTAGTATATTCGAACTATCTATTAATCAGAGTATAATATGCTGTATTCACAGATTTCAAAGTATTCAGAGCTGTTGATAATTGGTATTATGTCAGGTAAAGTTCATTCTCAAAATTCGATTCATCTTCTCTACTATTCTTCCAATTCAAGGATAATATGTTGTACCATTACCTCAAAAAGTACTCAAAATCTTCTGATCATCTGTATTACAATGTACTAGTAAACCCAATGTTAATCTGAAACATTATTTCTTGGTTTACTGTTCATATTGCAACAAATCTAATCACAATTCAGTGATTTAATCGTATAGACAGATCATCGTATATAGTACTTTCAATCAATCTGTTCATAACTACCACCTGTTTACATCATATAAACTGCTTCATCTTGGTAGTTTCACCAAAATATTCTTTCAAATCATGATCTCATAACAATTCTGGAGTTTCTAAACTGTCACTGAATTAATCTCGTCAATGATTTTCAACTTCATTAGAAACTCTCTGTACGTTTAACTTCAAAAACGTACTAATTCTGTTACCTCTATTTTCTTTATCTTATGATAAAACAATTATTGGATGAACCTTAAATTCATTGTTGTGCATTTTCTTCAAAATCTGATATTTCTTTTCGGAAATATCAAGCACAATCAGATAATCAATCATAATAGAATTCATACATTCTGATCTGAGGCTTCAATTCATATCTCAATCTGGCATTCTGTACTGAATTCTCATCGCTTCAGTTTACTTTCTGTGTTTCTTTCATCTTCTAAACAGTTCTGGCTTACCTCCAATCGAAAATCATTCTGATTAGTGATATATTCGTCTGAATATTCAAACCAGAATACACAGAAATCTGGACTCAATTCATCGGATGCCTATTTCATTCCCCATTTCTATCTCCAAATACAGACAATTCATATCATCTAACCCAAAAATAATGGATCATATTAAAATTCTTCTATCAGTTACGAGCCAACAATCTTAAAATACGCTGAAATATCATCAAAGGATCAACAATTCTCAAAATCAAAAGAAATAAATCAAGATTGAGAAAATCTCTCAATCAAGGTCATCCAGAAATCAAATCTTCTGGATAACAAACTCTGCAAAGTGAAAACAACTCACTTGCATCGCATAAATCAGAATGAGTGAATTAACACAGGCTCTATACGAAAGCAATGTGCCATGAGAGCCAATCAATATTCAATAATTCAAGAATTATATCTCCAATCTGATGTAATCGATTCAGCATAATCAAAGAAAAGACTCACCTGTAACTGATTTTCATATCATCATTTATCTTCTAAACCTCAAGATCAATATTTAGTTCATAATCTCATCAAATCGGTAATTCATAAATTAATCAATTCGCTATTAAATTCCAGTTCACAACTTAAACTAAAGTCAAAAATCTTACTGGAACATATCTGTAATCTCTATTCATTGGCATACCTATCAAAACTGATTTAGATCTTGAACATATCTAGTGCATCGAATATACTGATTTCGGAATATTTCTGTAATTACACATCATATATCAAACCGAAATCACAGAATCTTAATTCGAGATTCTATATCATATCATCATATTCATATGCACATTATGTTCTTGCTGATCTAATTCAGTCACTTCTTATCATCAATCTTCTGTTAATCTGTATCAGGTTATTGCACCATCATCTATCAGGCAACCTAAACAGATATCTTAATATGAACAAAATCATGTCCAGTTTCAGTTCATTGAAGCAAAAGTTCCATTCGTCACTTGTCTGATACAAAGGTGATCATATCATGAGCTTTCAACTATCATGTATCTATTGCACCAATAATAATTAGATCAAAACAAATAAATGTGTTACCTGCAAATCTCATTTCCAGGTACAAATGCGTTCTGATCCTTTGTATACTTCTAGAACTGTTTTTCATTCGAATCTTCTTAGAATCTATGTTTCTTTGAACAGATTCTAGCAAGTCTGCCTACATTTTCTTTACACTGCTTGGTCGGATATCTTCCTCCACAATGAGTGTAATAATCTCTAACATACTCTGCATTCAAAATCAAACTAATCCGTCTCGATTCGCTAGAGTTAAAGAATTATTTTCGTATCGTTTACTTCGTTCTTGCTCTGGAATAGAAGTTGTAACTAAAGTTGTGTTTATCTCACACACTGTAATATCTTTACAATTTCATTCCTTTTGTCTCATCATTCAGCTTCAGTTCTATTAGATAAGGCTATGTCTATCATAAAATATGTCAATCGTCAACAGTTAATCAAACATATTCTTCGAATTCAAGCCATTGAATAATTCACTCAATCTTGAGCTTTTCATCATTTACAATTCAAAGAATCGCAATAGGCTTGAAAATTCTAATAAGGCATTCCTCAAAATTCACAATATTCAGCTTCTAGAGAGTATATTTTTCTTTCTCATCATTTCTATCTGTTGTGGCAAAGAATAATAAACAAAAGTCTGTTCTATGCACTTACCAACAATCAATATACCTCTGCCTTCTCATCATTTCTTCATCAGAATCCACTAGCTGGTTGCTAGGTTTCGAAGTTGGTATTTAATCAATCTAATACTATATTCATCTGTATCTTCGAAACAAAATGTGATCAACTGATCAAATTCTTCAAGCCAACTTCTACCTGCAATAACATCTATTCATTCGCTGATGTCCTATTCTGTTCAATCGGAAATACTTCTCTCAGCTGAGCACTACTGTTCTGTTCAATCTGACCATACTATTCTATTTAGTCTGGGGTGCTTACATCATCCAAAGAACACTGTTCTCTTCAATTCTGGGTGCTTACATCACCCGGGGAAAATCTTATAATAAAATCAGTAAGAAATTCAAAAATTTACAAATCAATAAATCAGGCAGTTGAATTTCAAAGATAGATCACGCTCACATGCAATTTATCAAATCATCGCATTATCAAATCAAGTAATGCATAATCATGCAATACGATAAAATGCATGTATCTCACTCTACCCCGCTCAGCTTCTATCTCAGTCCAGAAACTTAGTCCAGAAACTTACGCTCTGATACCACCTGTTGTGGGGACCTCGAGTTGCTAATCTCATCTTAGGACAATTAATGATTAATAAAACAATTAATCAAACAATTAGGAGTAATAAAACCAAAGGCTAAAATATTTTTTTTTAAAACAACACCTCGCTCGATCGAATGAACTCGTCCGATCGAGCGAGCCCAACATGCTCGATTATCTGCCTTTGAAAATTACAGACCGCTCTCGATCGCACGTACTCACGTGATCGAGCGGGCTCCCTGCTTCTAAAATTCTGCCGAATCAATTGCTTTCAGAACTTGGAACCATGGCATGATTCTTCAAATAAAATCAAGTTTAGACATGATATAAAATCTGGGAACATACATACATTCATATACTAAGTCCTTAGCATCAAATCATGCATTTATTACATCAATGAATAGCCCAAAAAGCATGAAACTACAAGCTATTCAACATAGCATAAACAAACTTCAAGTCTCAAGTTTCTTGCTAAGTTTGATGCTATCTATATACCATTATTTATCTTAAACCTGAGTCCACACTTGCTACATCTCTTTCCCGAGCTATCAAGGACGTCTTTGAATAACTCCTGCCCCATCTGTTGCCATGCACAAATACAAAACAAAGCAAAAACCGGATAAACTCTGGTGAGAATATGATTCCCAGTATAATCGACATATAAATGCGTTAAATAAATTCATATCAACTCTAAACATGTCAATTCAAGAATAGAGTAAAATAACGCATATATCGACTCAAACTTCAAATCAATACTTCAATTTATATAGCGTGCTTATCTCAAGAATTGATTCTTATCACTTCATTGCCATCAAGATTCGTAACCGATCTTGACATGGATATCCATCTATCGTCGTCTCATCAGACTCGAAAATAAGGTCCATCTGACCTTGGCATTAGAATTAATTGAATATCACATCATATCATATCAAAAGCAATAAAGATCCACTACCTGTGATGGATCGTCAATAACATAAGTTCTATCTCAAGAAAAAATACATAAACAAGTATGTGATTTGTTCGGGATAACTCAAGAAGCATCATTCACGAGTATCGAATCCCTGACTCTCGATGTCATCTTATACCTTTCACTTCGAGTTTGCAATGTTCCACATCTGGATAAGAAGTACAACAACTCATAGCAAATCTGCTCATTCAAATAACATTCAATCTTCAAGGTACAACAACTTCAACCATCTAGCTGATCTTAATCGATTCCAGGTTTGCATTCTCGAGCTCATCAAGCTTCAAACAAATTCTGGAAAATGGATTATAACAAGCTATAACATCAGCTTTTAACTAATTTCAACATTCTTAATCAAAAGACATAAAAAAACGGTTTCAATCATAACTTCTTCTTCTTCGGTTCAAATTCTAAGTTCTTGATTGTTAGCCTTTAAAACCAATCTGAAATGAAAGAATAAAAGTGCTACAACTCTAATATCATTTCAAATAATGTTTCAGCTCAATCATCGGCTATCAAAACGGTGTCAAAACATCAACTGGTGGCGTAGCGATTGAAAATCGTTAACCGACTCGATATCGAATTCATTATTAACTTCTTACCAACTTCTAATCACTTCATATCATTCATACTCCTCATATCAGTAGCTATAATCATATGCTAAAAATTCAAATACATGCTGAAATACTCATAAGTTCATCTAACAATAAATCATCGATCCGATCTCGACAACGAAACACATAAAAGATCATGAACATGAAACTATACCAAAGTACTGATCTCTGCCAAATTACGTTCTTCAAAACATGCCGAGATGATTAAATACTTACATCAAATCAAAGGCCTTGTCGCAAGGATTCCAGAACATCTTTCGGAATCGAAATCGAACAATCGAATCAAAAGTTACAGGGTTTCGAAAATCGAAAATGCAAAGAAAAGAAAAAGATCTCGCCTCTCTGTTCTGAATCCCCAACCTTGCTGAAGAAATACACGTTCATATGCTGAGTAATCAACTAAAAATCGGATATGTATTGCATAATTTCAATTTAGCCCCTTGAGTCTTCATTAATTGCAATTCAGTCCTCAGCCTTCTTTTTAATTCAATTTCAATCCAAAATAATTTAAGAATATTAGAATTAAAATCAAAACTCTAAATATTCCCAAATAAAATATACTCGGATTAAAATTAATTAAATTCGGATTAATCAAATAATCCCGGCCTTTTGCATTTCCGCCCTTCAACTTCGATATTTGCAAATCAGTCTCTGCTCGGGTTGTATCGTCAAAATTAATCTTCTTTAATTCCCAAAATATGGAATTTTAAATCCTATAAATATTCAAATAAAATATTTATTCTTTTAATTTAAGAATTCTCGGAATTTAATTCTCAAAATCCGTAAATTATCAAATTAAATATTTTCGGCTCGGAAATTAAATCTATAATTTCTTCCACTTCTTAATTCAATATTAGCCCATAATATGGAATTGAATTCTCAAATCCCATAATTATTCATTTAATATTTCTGGGCCTTACAGAAACTCAGTCCAAGTAGCTGCTCCTCTCGCTGCTCCAAACGGTGCGGAAGTAGATCTCCACCACTTCCTCGCTCGACCCTCTAGCAGAAAACCAAGAGTCTCCATCTTTTCCGCATATGTGATGGAACTCTCTGAAGCAATGCTCCATCCCCTCTAGCCAGTCCTTAGCAGCCTCTGGGGTCTCGCCCCCTGCTAATGGCTTAGGGCTCACTTGCATAAACCTATGCATGCTGACTCTCCTCCGCTCTTCGCGGTGTCCATGGTGATGTCGACGATCGTCTCCACCGTCCCAACGACCATCACCTCCACTATCGTGGTTCTGGTCGTAATCTGCCATATGTAAATTAATAACAGATAATGTATTAATCCACTTTACTAATTCACAGTTGCAATGCGCTCTGATACCAATAAATATAGCGACCCTACCTGGATCTACTACCTAATCAGAGTTTGAATAGTGCATGCATTAATATTAAAAGCGTAAAGAGCGGAATAATTAAAATACAACAAATCCAATTGCCAGAATACAACCGATGACAATAAAGTGTATAAATACTTTTATACAACCAGATCGAAAGTCTTATGGTAACAAACTCTACCACTAAAACCTCGCTGTAACAGGTAACAACCTCAACCCTACTGCGAGTCACCTGGACCGTCCAACCTCAAACCTTGCCTGCCACAAGGAATCCCAAAAAGAAACCAACACAGGGGCGTGAGCGAAAACGCTCAATACGAAAGCAATGATATATAGAATAATATGCAGCAAGCAAATGACTTTAAAATACTGGTTAAAATAGTCTACTTAGGGCGCCATGAATACACAGTACCGTGCTAAGAGAGCGACTCCGTGGGGTACTCGTGTATTCCCCTATCCACTATAGCGTCTACTCCACCGTCGTGGTCGCTCCTAGTGATAGCAAAACCAGGGGCTGAGTGACCCCAAACACGAATCCATAAGGAGTAACTCATCACCGATGAAAACTGTCATGACTCACATCATATCAAATGCAGTCCGGTGTAAAAACATGCATGTGCTAAAGCCGTAAAATATGGTAAAACATATAGCACATACTCATGCAACATATAAGAATATATATCATGCCAGCTATCTCGGTCAGTACATACGTACCTCTAACACTGCAAGAAAATCCTAGCAACACTGGTCTAAATCCCACGTCTACTAGTCCACACTAAGGTGTTTACAATGAAAATACCCATGAATCATTAAATAAGCTTTAAAAGCCTTAACTAAGTTATTCCATACTCTTAAATATTTTTAGGAAGCCAAAGATATACCTGCATCCGTCGTCATCCCTTTGCTGCCACTTGCCTCAAAACTAGACCACTGCTCCGCTACGACGCCTGGATCGCTATGCCACTTTTGGATTCCCCATTGGAAGCCTAGAACTCCCTAGATTCCTAGAACTCCCAAGATCTGAGTTAGAAGGCCTATGAATCGAGAGAGAAGAGAGGAGAGGTATGAGTGAAACAAGATCTCGGACCCTCTATTTATAAGAGAAGTACGGGCCGTCCGAACCCAGTTCGGAGCCTCCGAACACGATCAGAGCCTACGATCCCAAATTTGGACCGTTCGATGTCCCATCCGCACGTAAGCCATGACATCACCTTGCTGACGTAAGCCCTAGCCCTGATCGAACCATCCGATCCTGACGATGGATCGTCCGATCACGATCGGAGCCTCCGAACACCACTTCGGAGCGTCCGATCTATGCTGGCCCAATTTTTCTTACTTTTTGTTAATTAATCCCTTAATTACATCAGTGGGTTACGGGTCACTACATGATTTGATTTGGATAAATTCTGTTTGGGTTTAGTTTATTTTGTTTCTATTACTTTGAGTTGTAACAAGATTTGTACAAAACCTGGATGTGTGGTTCGAGTATTTCAAGTTTTACCTAAGCATAATTTCAGTGTTTGGTTGATTGGTATCCAACTACAGTGACTCTGAGAATATTGTATAACAAGTTTAGAGTTATACATGTAGCTGGATGATTAGTTCTAGGCAGTTTCTCTAGATCAGTTGTATTATATTAAAACCTTGTTGGTTAGTTCCAGGGATGAATAGTTACATCAGGGGCATAGTTTTATTTTTACCAAGTGCTGTGGACTAAAAGGTTTTGTGACTAGACGTAGAGGATGCGCGACCCTATGTCAAGTGTTACTCTGGATGCCTTTCGTGCTCCAGAGGGTGTACAGGGAAGGTAACCTCAGTCTTGGTGTTTTACAACAGTCAAGAAGGGTATAGCTATAGAATACTTTAGTGTTAGCTGGATTCTCTTAAAGAGATCAAGTTTGGTATCAGATTTAATACCAAAGGAATTTAGTACTGTTATCTTCATACACAATAAGAGATATAGATTAATATTTTTTGTTGTTAGAATAGTCTGGGAAATGATATTACTCGACAAATGAAAGTTCTGAACATATATGGTACACAGTCGGTATTGATATTATACTAGATGGATTTTGTTGAATAGATCTAGTTGTTTATTTGATTAGTGCAAATGGTTACTTGTAGTTATCGTTTGAAACCGTATGGATATTTCCTTGATTCTATCATTATTGGATTAGGTGACTTCTTGCAGGCCATGATGTTAAGAAGTTGAAACACTGAGATCAGAATATGTGATCAAGGATACCAGTCGTAATCAGGAACAACAAAGGGTTTCCTAGCTTGATTAATATTTCCAGCCTAAGCATGAGCCACAGTGGATTGATACCAGCAGATGATAACGTTAAATCTAGTAAGTATCGACATGTAGTTCGGTAATAAAGAAATGTGGAACCTTACATAATTGTATTAGTTCTTTAAGCCTGTCGTGCTTAGGAAACTTAGCCAGAATAAGGTACCTTAAAGGGATTATCAGCTCCAAATAGAATGTTAATGTAGTAGCCCGGTTATATTTTACAAGATTGAGTGATTTTAAACATGTTAGAAAATGACATATAATTTTAAAAGTGTCAAAACATGTTTAAGGAATCATTATTTGGTTAAAATAAGTGGAAAATCATATCCGGAACGTACAAAAATGATAGTGAGGGTCTCGGGGGTCTTAGATAGTTCAGAAGCAGCCAAACGAGTTCGAAAGGACCGAAGCAGTTCGGAGCATCCAGACAAGTTCGGACAGTCCGAACTTCCCTTGAGTTTGAGGTTTGAAAATGCTCTCTACACGTGCGGTTCATGTGCAGATCGGAGCCTCCGAACCCAGATCGGATCGTCCGATCCCTGGCCTATAAATATGCGTCCAAACTCCTTTTTTCAGATGAAAATTGAAGGATTTTCGAACCCTTAGTCTATATTTGAGTGTTTTGGGTTATATTCTCGAGGTCGGGCACTAATGAGCTGATACGGGGATTGTAGCAGAGTTGTGCTTAGGTCAGGGCCTTTGATATCAGCGGGCTGACGAGTGGGTTGACGATGGACACATGTATAAGTCTAGACTCTGATTAGATTTTGGGAGTATCTATTAGCTTAGTTATGGCTTTTAGAGCATTATTAGTGATGCATGGAAATATTGGCTTGTAGGCTTGGACCCTAGAGTGGTGCTTCTAGGACTGCTTTTATAGAGGTACATAAGTATAGACTGAGATAGCCAGCTGAATATACATGTTTATGTGTTGCATTATTACATGTCACGAGATGCATGATATATTGTTCATGATTTGTATGCGGCATTTGTATACCATGTTGATCCTGTTATTATTTCGAGATAGCCAGTGGTTCTAGGGTCTCTCAGCCCTAGGGTTGTTTATTGTACTATCGGGTACTGTGTGACACCCACTGGACCGACGGGGCAGGGTGTATGGTTTACCCAGGATGATGATAGTCCAAGATCGGGTTCAGTATGAGTGGCACCCACTGAATCTTCGGAGCAACATGCACATACTGGAGGCTCCTATTTACTGAGCATGATTTTCTAGATATGAGCCCAGTTTACCCTGAGCATTCATATTTCATGTTTCATGCTCCAAGACATCAACCAAAGAACTCTATTTCTCCTGAGAAAGCAGCTAACTTTACGGCCCACAAAAATAAATCCAACATAAAGTCTAAACTAAGTGGGAATGCCGGAAACAGTGGTGTGTCAACAGAAAAGTCACCCGTCGTCGATGGTATTGATGAACTTGTGGAGAAGGAGAACTTCTCCAATGATGGCGCTTATACAGCTAATGCTGCAGACATTAGGAATGATTGTGCATCGCCTGCAAGAAAAATCATAGGAACAAGTCAATGCGAGGCACAAGCTATAACTCCTATTAAATGTTATTCATCCCAAGATAATGCATCAGTTGACACTGCTAGAAACTCGAACATCAAGGAAAATTCATTAAACTTCACTTTTTTTTTTTCCTTTTTTGCTTAATTTAATCATACTTATACTTCAGAATCAATTTATGTGCTTACTTTCTAGTTTATTATTATCCTATATGCGTGTCCCCAAACAATAGAAAGCAGCGAGGAGCAATGCAGCTGAATCTGGCCCTTCACCCAGTTTCAATGACGTGGAGGAAATTTTGCAGCTGCTAGCTTATTTTCCGAGAGTCGTGTGTCAAATTACTCAAAACCTCACACAAGTCAGTCAATGAGAGTAAAGCACAAATATTATGTGCTTCGTCTATGCTATGAACATCTCGACATTCAGAGGTGCCCAAACAAGAAGGAACCCAAAAATAATAAGCCCAAACAGATGAGCTAATGAAAGAACCCGGAAAAAAAAAAACATAAAATAGAGTCTCGTTTTTAACCCTTTTCTCGTCATTCACCGAAAACTCAAACAACAATAAATCTAGACCCTCAAAATCTACTAAAATACCACGAAGCATGAGCCCGAAGCAAGAGAAGAAAGCGCGCAGAGAAATCTGTGTGGTGTCCATTAATCTCGCTTCGAGATTGAAGGTAAAATTTAATAATTTTACACACACAATAATTTAATCGTTGAATGGTTGATACCCACACCATGGAATTGTTCCATGATAAAATTTTTAAACTTCCGCTTCACCGGGTATCAATCGTGATTGATCTGACCGCGAGTTTTCCAACAAAAGCAACAAAACTTACACAGTGAAAGCCGCGACACTGAAGCTCCGATCCAAGCTTTAAACTCACGATTGAAGTCACGATTGGCATTGCTAAAGCTTGGGCTAGATGCAAAGAGGTTGGACAACCATTTTTCGGCGATCGATCGGTGCCGGAGGTGAGCTGGGTTAAAGGGGGCGAAGGGTTTGGCTAGGGATTGGGTTTCTCTCGTTTCTTCACTTAGCCAGGCGTGTAGTACTATATAGGTTATTATATGGATTATATTTTTTAAAATATGTATTATATTTTTTAAAATATGTAAAATAAATAATTAAATTAACAAAGACAACAGATTACAAAATGTGTTGTCTTAGACCTTCAAAAAAACGCTCATAGACAATGGTTAATTAAAACCGTTGTCATAGATCATAAAAAACCCGCTCATAGACAATTATTTTTAAAAACCGTTGTCTTTGACACATATAAGACAACGGTTTTGTTAAAACCATTGTCGTTTTTAAATAAAATATGGCCAACAACAACGTTTTTTGTAAAAACCGTTGTTAAAGACTAAAAGACAACAGAGGAAGAAAAGACCAAAAATTACTGCAAAACTGCGCAAGTGGGTGAAGGTGGTTAGAAAAACTAGATATAAACCACCATGAGCAAAAGAAGCATAAAGTCGGGCCGGCGACTATAAATAGAGGGGCTGCTTGGGAGGCAACCCAAGGGGAGTATTTTCTTTCATTCTTATTATTTTTTTTTTTTTTGCATTTTTGCTTACATTGGGGACAATGTAAGATTTTAAGTATGGGGGAGAGGACTTAGCCAGACATTGAGAGAATTTAGCTGTTTTTGAAAAAAAAATAAAATTTAGAGCTCATAGTTTGTGATGAATTTGACTGTTGAAATTCCCTATCCCATGATGATATCTAATTGATGACGTGCATGGTTTTGAAAATAGATGATTTGCTAACCTTGGAACATTTTGATCTCCAATGCAAATTAGACTTTGATATGGTTCTTGAATATTCTTTAGCACGCATGAGTCATGGCTTGTGAATTGTATATGACATAGTGAAGGTCGTGTGATCCTTGTGATAGTCTTAGGAAGTCGCTAGCCTATCAACCTCCCTTTTGAGTTTATTTGAAAAAAGAAAAAGAAAAAAAGTAAAGAATGGAGTTAGTAAGGTAAGGGGAGGCATTGGAATGAGGATTGAAATTCTAGTCCTATAAATTCCAAGAGCTAAATATGGAGGAGAATGTACGGAGTTGAGGATAACAGGGTGCAATTACTCGGACAAGTGAAAAGACTATAAAATTTTTCAATGGTTTAATTTGATTTGTTGGTGTGCAAGTTGAGCTATTGTGGGGTTTTACATTGAATGGATCTGTGAAGTGTGCATGACACTGGCTAATGACCATACACACACACACGTTTGGGGCTATATATCTAGTTGAAATGTCTGGATATTGAACTTGTTCCGTTGTTAGAATTTTAGCGCCTTTCTTGATCATGTATTGAGTTTATTCCTGAGGCACAAATGCGAAGATCAGGGTTATTTTTGTTATGGATTATGAGTTCGAACTTATTATTGGTTTTGTGTGCTCGAGGGCGAGCAAGGATTAAGTAGGGGGAGTTTGATGTGATGGTATTTTCCTATGTTTGATTGAATTAAATTATGTGGACTAGTTGCGTTTTGATTGATTAAATTCATGTTATAGTTCCTAATCATTTTATGTGATTTGATATAGGAAAAGAGAATAAATGGAGTTGAAGATGGAAGGAAAGAACCGAGATAAGAGAATAATTACGAAGCAGCAATGGTCAGAAAATCATTTTTAATTTTAGAGGAATCCAAATCCGATCTGCACTGTTCAGAATAAAGTTCACGATGTTTTGAAGAATCTATCCAAATTTCAGCTCCATCCGAGGTCTAGATCTCCGAATATGAAATTTTCAAAATCGCTGCTCGCTGGAAAAAAAAGATGCTCGCTCGATCCGTCAAATTTAACCGATCGAGCGGGAGCAGAAATAAAAGCTAGACAGAAAGTTGGAAGAATTTGGGGCACTCGATCCGTTAACTTCAACCGATCGATCGAGCGAGACAAAAAGTCGGGAATTTATATTTTAAATAGGAAAATTTCTTGGAAAGGACTCTATACTTTAAATATCATCTAGAACTCGAAAATAGATCATCTTTGGGCGGCAGAAAGCTTGAAGAACACTCTTGGCAGCTAGGTTTCTTCTCTTTTCTTAGATTTAATTTTCTTTCATGAATTTTTCTACAAAATTCATGAATCGTTGTGGCTAAGTTTTAGTACTTGTTAAGGAAGACAAACCCTTGAATTATTTTATTTGTGAGATTCAGTTTTCTATTGTTTAATTCCAAATTGTGTATCAAGAGTTGTTTTGGATTGATTGTCATGCTTGTATGTGAGATTTTAGGATTGATCACCTTAGGATTTTGCTATACGATCTATTGCTAAATTAGAATTCAAATCCGTAATTGTTTGAATCATCTGATTTTTGAAGCAACTATGATTAATATTTTCTGCTGTTGAATTTGTTGAATCGTAGCAACAACTCTTGACTAGATTAAATACAATCGCTGGTATTTGTGTTGTCTAGATTCATCAGTTTTACTCATTTGAATGCTACCATAAATTTAAATCTAATCGCTGGTATTGGGTTAACTTATGGGGTAAGGGTTAACTTAGAACGCTGGAGTCTAGTTAACTAAAATTAAGGTGAAACATGAATTAAATTTCCAATGATGAATATTCAATGTGAATTAATTATTTTTAGGGAATCGATGATCAAATGAATAATTTCAAGGTGTAGTCGACCGATACCAAGTCTCGTTAGTTTATTGATCTTTCTAATTTTAATTCTTGCATAGTAGTTAGTAAAAAATCAAAAAATCCCCTTTTATTATTTTCATTATTTTAAGAACACTATTTTTAAATTTCACTTTCCTCGTGGGAACGATCCCTACTCACACTACTGCATATTTTGTTATCTGATTTGAGTTGGGTAATTTGGGCGAGATACAACTTAGCGCTACCAACTTGGCAACAGGTGGGGCAGGATCGAGTCAGCGAAGATTTGGTTAGCATCAAGAGTGAAAGATAGAAGTGAAACTCGGTTTAGAAGTCGAATCAGCATGTCAATCTAGTTTATGTTGGAACATGTTTAAAACTCGAACTTCTTAATATCTGTTGTATCGTTTATGCGAGTTTTGAGGTTTGTATGCTGTTGTAGCATGTATTTTGTACCTCATTATGTATTGAATGGATTATTAAGTTGAGTTGGCAAGTTATTTTTTTTTTTTGGTTTTCTGTTCAGAGCTGGCCGCTCGATCGGTAGAGTTTAACCGATCGAGCGAGGAAGCTGCAGCCTTGTTCTCTGTTTTGTAAGAGCTTTCCCGCTCGATCGGTTGAACTTTACCGATCGAGCGGAGCTGGGGTTCTTTCGGGCAAAAAGTTCTGAATCCTTGCTCGCTCGATCGGTTGAGTTCTACCGATCGAGCGAGACACTGTTCATTTAAAAAAAAATTATTGCTTTTAATCTTGGATCTTGTATGCTTAGTTTTTGTTAACCCAAGATTAGATGATTAGAATCGAGGTCTTACACACTGGGCCCGTGTATTTTTGTAGTCTCGAACCTTTGTCTATAGCTTAATGCACGGACCCGGGTACGGAGGTGTTCACGGGGTCCGTATATGCTTTTAAAAAAAAATTTATGTAGTGACCCTTACCCGGATCACCTACTAAACAGAACTTAGGCATGCAATTAACTTAATTAAATAGAAATCAGAATTCAACTGCGAAAACCATAACATTTAAATCATGCAGTCACATAATACATGCATACTCAGTTAGGATATCTCGAACAGTACTTTCGTACCTCAAATACTAGGCAAGTGCTATCAGCCCTAGGTCCATGCCTATAATCCACGCTACACTGCCAAATGATACTACTATCATTATGGCGCTCTAAAAGCTTTAACTAAGCTAAATCATACTCCTAAATATTTTTAGGAAGCAAAAGCTATACCTTCGTCCGTCGTTAGCTCTTTGCTGTCGATTGCCTCAAAACTAGGCCACAGTGAAATATAAAATTTTTAATAAAAGAAATCCGAGCACTTGTGTAGTATTCAAAAAACTCAAACAACCATAGGGTGTTTAGAATTTTACCTATCAATCTCAAAGATTGATTTATGGCTCCAACCAAGTTGATAAACAACTAGGCTCTTGAAAAATGGTAGACTCAATCTACAAGCTTCCAAGAGCACTCCTTGCTCAAAATGGATTCAACTCTTCGAGCCTCCGAATTAGGTCCACGACTAGACGATCTAAATCCACTCTAAATATGCACTAGAATATTTAGAGGATTTTTCATTGAGATTTTCCTTTCCTTTTCCCTCAAAAATTGAAAGAAATTTTTTTTGGAGAAATTGTGTTGGAGTGTTCGGCCACTTCCACTATATAATTGGAATGGAATGAATTGTGTGTGTGTATATATTATTCCAAATAATATATTAAAGGAGAGGGATTAATGAGTACAATTAAGCCATGCATGGAAAATTGCAAGACATGCATGGAAAATTGCAAACCATCTTTCAACCCTTCAAATTCCATACACACATATATATATATCATATATATATATATATATACATATATAAATATATATATTCAAATGTTATTTGAACTTATTTTTAATTTATTATTAAACCTAAACCCATTTAAGTTTAATCAATTAATTAAATTTAACTTGAACCCATTCAAGTCCACTAGTATCAATAATTATAAAACACTATATTAATTTGAGCTCTACTAGACTCAATAGTATTTAATTAATTCAACACTTGAATTAATCTAATTATTTGTACATTAAAATGTCTACTAGTGTTAAATTAATTCAACACTTGAATTAATTAACTAAGTTCAAAATAATAGTTTAGAAAATCACCATTTTCATAAACTAATTATTTTAAGTCAACTTTTAATCTTGGAACACATTCACAAATTAAAAGTTACTTATTCCATTCATTCTCCAATTTAGAAGTCAAACTTCTAATTTATTTTACTTATAAACTCCTTTATAAGTTGTTCAACACAATGAACTAATTTTAATCTCAACGGGATCTAGAAAGCTAGTACTTGTGTGACCCTCAATGGTTCACTGATACAACTAGCAGTGGGTTCACATCTCCATGTGATTCGGGATCAACAAGTCCCTTATATGAGCATACCCTAGATAGCTCCATTCTTATTAATCAACACATTGATAATAAGAATCGTCAGAAAACTCAAGTCTGATAGTACCCAACCAGTCATGTAAACATCTAGCAGCATTGCTTACATGACTCCCTAGGTATCAAATGATAGTGCCTGCAAGAACCAATCAATTATGGTTAGCGTACAGTACGGTCCCTTCAACTCATATATCCCGACCGATTCGACAACCATTGGTTTATCGAGAGTTGTCATTGAATCGATAACTATGTGTCATGCCGTAGTTGCATCGAAAGTGTAATTCAAGAAACTCCTTTCTTAATTACTACTTACTCTGATCAGAGATTTCAAGCTACGTATGCATGATATAACATAGGATATCCATACCCGTAGGTAAGCGGTGAATCCCCGACTACAATGCATTGACTCCTATATGTTTCGTCACAACACCCAACATTGCCACCTGATGACCCCAGATGAGTCGGTAAACAAGTCAAAGTGAAGAACTAGCATATAGAGTCTCCATGTTGTCCCGGGTTATAGGACTAATGGTGTACAACCATAAACTAGGACTCCTCCACTCGATAAGTGAGAACCACTTGGAAAATCCTTTAGGGAGGGTAGTTCAGTGCACTCTGCATGCTTGGACATCTCCATGTCCCCTACCAATGAAACATGGTACTCACATCGCAAATACTAGTCTCAAGCTCGAGCGGCCTTTATCCTTCTTTATGGCGGCTGAATCGACTAGGAACAGTTTAGAATATACAGTATTCCAAATATGAGTTTCATGATAGTCATCACATGACCATCTCATATCCTTTCTACTATTTGTATATTCAAGGGCTTTATCTATGCAGCTTGCATGGGTATAAAGATAAAGATGTGCCAAATAAAATAATGTCAAATATTATTAAAATAAAGATTGTCATACAAGAGTTCTCTTAAGGACCATCGGCCAACACATTGGCTTGACGGGCACCTACTCTAACAATCTCCCACTTGCACTAAAGCCAACTACCCATATTCTTCAAACCCATTGATTCGCGATGATTTTCGAACGATGGTCCTGGTAAAGGCTTAGTTAGTGGATCAGCAACATTATCTGCGGAGGAGACTCTGTCTAACAAGACATCTCCTCGTTCCACAATTTCCCGGATGGTGTGGTATTTTCTCAGTACATGTTTGGATTTCTGATGAGACCTTGGTTCTTTTGCCTGAGCAACGGCACCAGTGTTGTCACAGTACACCGGGACTGGATCAACTCCATTAGGAATAACGCCCAACTCTTGGACGAAATTCCTAATCCAAACAGCTTCCTTTGCAGCATCGGATGCAGCAATATATTCTGCCTCAGTGGTTGAATCCGCAGTGCTATTTTGCTTGGAACTCTTCCAACAAACAGCAGCACCATTGAGCATGAATATAAAACCGGAAGTTGACTTTGAATCATCAACATCGCTTTGGAAGCTAGAGTCGGTATAGCCTTCCAATTTTAGTTCTCCACCCCCATAAACCAAGAACATATTCTTAGTCTTTCTCAAATACTTGAGAATGTCTTTCACAGCTTTCCAGTGTGGAAGACCAGGGTTCGATTGATATCTACTTGTAACACTAAGTGCAAAGGCCATGTCAGGACGTGTAGATATCATCGCATACATGATACTACCAATTGCAGATGCATATGGAATGCGTGTCATCGTCTCTATCTCTGCATCATTTTTGGGAGACATGGACTTGGATAGAGACACGCCATGACACATTGGTAGATGTCCTCTCTTAGACTCATCCATCGAGAACCTCTTCACGATGGTATCAATGTATGTGGACTGGGTGAGACCAAGCAATCTTTTCGATCTATCCCGATAGATTTGTATTCCCAATACAAAAGATGCTTCACCCAAGTCCTTCATCGAGAACTTACTCGATAACCATACTTTAGTTGATTGCAACATCCCTACATCATTCCCAATGAGTAGAATGTCATCAACATAAAGTATGAGGAATGTCACAGCACTCCCACTGACCTTCTTATACACACATGGTTCCTCAGGATTCTTAGTAAACCCAAACTCTTTGATTGTACCATCAAATCTGAGGTTCCAGCTCCTAGATTCCTGTTTGAGACCATAGATAGATCTCTGAAGTTTGCATACTTTATGCTCACTTCCGACAGATGTGAACCCTTCAGGTTGAGACATGTAAATTTCTTCCTTAATATCCCCATTAAGAAAAGCTGTCTTCACATCCATCTGCCATATTTCATAGTCATACCATGCGGCAATGACAAGCAATATCCTTATGGACTTGAACATTGCGACTGGAGAAAAAGTTTCTTCAAAGTCAACTCCTTGCCTTTGAGTATAACCTTTTGCCACCAATCGAGCCTTGAAGGTCAGAACCTTCCCATCCGTCCCAAGCTTCCTCTTGTAAATCCATTTACACCCTATAGGAACAATTCCTTCAGGTGGATCCACAAGATTCCACACTTGGTTCGAATACATGGAATTCATCTCAGATTCCATAGCTTCAAGCCACTTGGATGAATCGGCATCAGACAATGCTTCCTTGAAGGTCCTTGGATCACATCCATGGTCAGGCTCATCTTGGCCCTCTTCAAGAAGCAGACCATACCTCATAGGTGGTCTTGAGATCCTTTCGGATCTTCTAGGAGCTTGTATCTCCTCTCTTGGCTGTTCGGGTGTGGGTTCCACAATCGTGGGTGTTTCTCGAACTTCTTCGAGTTATATCATCTCCCATTTTCTATCCAATAGAAATTCCTTCTCCAAGAAGGTTGCATTCCTAGAAACAAACACCTTTGTTTCTTTGGGATGATAGAAATAATATCCAACCAAATTCCTTGGATATCCCACGAAGTAGCATAAAATGGATCTAGCATCCAATTTATCTCCCACTATCTGCTTCACATAAGCAGGGCATCCCCATATTCTTAGATAAGAATACTTTGGAGATTTTCCCATCCATATCTCATATGGTGTCTTATCAACTGTCTTTGAATGGACATTGTTCAACAACAGTGCCGCTGTCTCAAGTGCATATCCCCAAAAGGATGGCGGCAACTCCGTGAACCCCATCATAGACCGAACCATGTCCATCAAAGTTCGATTACGATGTTCTGAAACACCATTCAACTGAGGTGTACCAGGAGGAGTCCACTGTGAGAGAATCCCATTCTCCCTAAGATACTCTTGGAATTCAGTACTCAAGTACTCACCACCTCGATCCGATCGAAGTGCCTTGATGCTTCGTCCCAATTGTTTTTCTACTTCATTTCTGAATTCTTTGAACTTTTCAAAAGCTTTAGATTTGTATTTCATAAAATACACATACCCATACCTAGAGAAGTCATCGGTAAAGGTAATGAAGTAAGAATGTTTGTGCTTAGTGGTGATGCTAAGTGGACCACACACATCTGTATGGATCAAATCCAACAGTCCATTGGCTCGCTCCACATGGCCCTTAAAGGAAATTTTGGTCATCTTTCCTTTTAGACAGGGTTCACAAGTAGTAAGAGAATTAATATCAGACATATCAAACATGTCTTCTCCCACTAGCTTGTTCATCCTTTTAAAAAGATATATGACCTAATCGAGCATGCCATAAGTGTGCTGGATTTAGAGTATCTTGTTTTCTTTTGGATGTAGTTGATATCTCTTGGACATTATACATAGGAATATCTTTTAATTTTAAATTATAGAGATCATTTTCCAATTGTCCTGTACCAATTAAACATTCATTCTTGTAAATATTGCAAACACCTTTGCCAAATAAACAAGAATATCCATCTTTATCAAGCATAGAAATGGAAACAATGTTTTTCACCAAATCTGGTACAAACAAAAAATTTCTCAAACATAATTTAAAATCATTGTCCAACAATAAGTAAACATCTCCAATAGCTTTGGCTGCAACTCTTGCCCCATTGCCAATCCTCAAGAAGGTCTCACCATCTCTGAGTCTCCTACTTCTTGCCATCACCTGCAAATCATTACAGAGATGTGAGCCACAACCGGTATCCAATACCCAAGAAGAAGAGTTAAGTGAAATGTTTATTTCAATGTAGAACATACCTTTTCCAGAACCATTCTGGTCAAGATATTCCTTGCAATTACGTTTCCAATGTCCAGGTTTCTTACAGTGATGACAGACGTCATTAGTCTTGTTAGCCTTAACTGGTGTGGCTACCACAACGGGACTCGGAGCTTGCCTCTTCAAGGGCACGTTCTTTTTGGGAGCATGGAAGGAACGCTTCTTTCCCTTCCCATATGGTCTATTCTTTGAACCAGATGAAGATCCCACATAAAGAACCGGCTTCTCTTTCTTGATTGTAGATTCAAACGTAACAAGCATGTTAACCAACTCCTCAAGGGTTGGATCTAACCTGTTCATGTTGAAATTCACCACAAAAGGATCAAATGAGCTAGGCAGTGACAAGAGCAACACGTCTATGGTCAACTCAGTTGGTAGCACAAGATCCATGCTAACGAGTTTCTCCACGAGCCCAATCAACTTCAGGCCATGCTCATGGACCGAAGCCCCATCTCGCATGCGCAAAGTGATTAGCTCCTTGACAATCGCATGTCGAAGTGGGCGTGTTTGTTCACCAAAAAGTTCTTTGAGATGCAAATGAATGTCAGCAGCATGCTTTGCACTCTCAAAACGTCGCTGAAGCTCATCATTCATAGAAGCCTGCATATAACACTTGGCTTTCAAGTCATGGTCACACCAATCCTTGTAAGTCTGTAGCTCCTCAGGGCTACAATCAGTCGGAGCCGTATCAGGGGTGACTCATCAAGTGTGTATGCAATCTTTTCCGAGTTCAAGACAATTTTCAGATTTCTTAGCCAATCAAGGTAATTTGGACCGGTCAGTAAATGTTTGTCGAGTATAGTAGATAGCGGATTGCGAATTGATGACATTGTCAAAACTTGTACTGAAAAATAATAACAGATAAATGTCAATGACTATTTTAAAATATTTAATAAGATATAAAGTATGGACTTTAACTTTATAAATATTTACTCCCACTGTTTTGACATTTTTACTACCCTCTAGTAAAAACGGGAAACTCCTTTCCTCAGTAGGTACATAAGGTCCAATTAGCCAATTACGATCCCGAATAATATCAGCCAATCATAATTTCTAAAAGGTAGTTTCCAATTGCATCTCCATGCAACCCTTACGTAAACTTTTGTCTCACGCTTGATTAGGACCCAATAATATGACGTCGTTCATCTTTACGTGTCAAGCCTTACCCATCGATATCGAACCTTAATGGACGGTCGCCATGAGTTCCCCCAATAATATGAGCCGAAGTCATGGGAGTTCCACGTAGTTCACATCACCATGTCAATGGATGTCACAGCTTTCCGGCATCCAAGCCCCCCCAATAATATGAGCCGAGCATTGAATACGGGTAGCGTTCGTCATGCATCCATTGTCGATGGAAGACATGGAAATTATAAACAAATTTATAATTCCCCTTTTCGGGCTTGATATAAATTTTGAATCTAATTCAAAATGAGGGTTTTTTTTAATTTTGAAAAAGGTCTCATCATTAATTTTAAAGATCGCCATGTTTGATCGTATGTTTGTCGGATTTATGCAACTTTGTTATTATAAAATAATAACGCACATACTAATTAACAAGGATGATCAATCGCCCCAAAAACTATTTGGCCCGTGTGAGCCAAACACGGGCCTAGGTCCAATTCCTAGGGAATGCATGAGATGCAAATGCAACAATTACATAAGCTTTCAATATTTACATGTCTTGGATCTTCATAATTCATCATGGCCTACCATCTTCCAATCTTGAACTTCCGCTATCAAATATTTTACATGAAAATATCCATGGCAAATAGGGATACATCTCATGGGGTGGGAACGGGCCATAAACCAAGCCCACTTTGTAATTTGATAATAATTACAACCATTCAACACAAAATATCCTAGCATACACCTAGCAAATTGGTCTTGGGCTTTTAATCATCCTTCATGCACAATATCACATATCATACACCATCAATTAATTATCTCAATAATCAATTGATCAAATATTATATATCTTGGTCCAATCACTAACCAGCACAATTATAAAATAAATTAACAAAATAAACAAACACCTTTGTTTACTTTCAAATTAATTTATTTATAATTGAATTTCTTATAAATCACAATTTACTATAAATAATCAAAGTCACACTTTAACTATTTATTTTATGAGAAAAATCACATATTATAAAGTTTAATTTTTCATAAAAATCAACTATAATATATTTAACAATTTAGGTCCTATGACACATGATATTCCAAAACACCTTTTGAAAAACTCAAGTCGTCATAGTCGTCACCGAAACTCCGTCGCCGGATTCCGGCCAAAATTTTTTTTTTTTTAATTAAAAGAATGGGGCAGCCCACGGCTGCCCCTAGGACACCTTGGGCTGCCCGAAAATAAAAAAAATATTTTTTATAAAATTTGCCCTAAAAGTAAAAATATTGATTTTCTCATGCGGTTAGAAATTGACCTCAACATAATATCCAACAAATACTACACAAAAGAGTAACCTAAGCTCTGATACCACTGAAGGTGATCGGTTAACTCGTGCCCGGAAACGCAGCGGAAATATAAAATTTTTAATAAAAGAAATCCGAGCACTTGTGTAGTATTCAAAAAACTCAAACAACCATAGGGTGTTTAGAATTTTACCTATCAATCTCAAAGATTGATTTATGGCTCCAACCAAGTTGATAAACAACTAGGCTCTTGAAAAATGGTAGACTCAATCTACAAGCTTCCAAGAGCACTCCTTGCTCAAAATGGATTCAACTCTTTGAGCCTTCGAATTAGGTCCACGACTAGACGATCTAAATTCACTCTAAATATGCACTAGAATATTTAGATGATTTTTCATTGAGATTTTCCTTTCCTTCTCCCTCAAAAATTGAAAGAAATTTTTTTTGGAGAAATTGTGTTGGAGTGTTCGGCCACTTCCACTATATAATTGGAATGGAATGAATTGTGTGTGTGTATATATTATTCCAAATAATATATTAAAGAAGAGGGATTAATGAGTACAATTAAGCCATGCATGGAAAATTGCAAGACATGCATGGAAAATTGCAAACCATCTTTCAACCCTTCAAATTCCATACACACATATATATATATATCATATATATATATATATATATATATACATATATAAATATATATATTCAAATGTTATTTGAACTTATTTTTAATTTATTATTAAACCTAAACCCATTTAAGTTTAATCAATTAATTAAATTTAACTTGAACCCATTCAAGTCCACTAGTATCAATAATTATAAAACACTATATTAATTTGAGCTCTACTAGACTCAATAGTATTTAATTAATTCAACACTTGAATTAATCTAATTATTTGTACATTAAAATGTCTACTAGTGTTAAATTAATTCAACACTTGAATTAATTAACTAAGTTCAAAATAATAGTTTAGAAAATCACCATTTTCATAAACTAATTATTTTAAGTCAACTTTTAATCTTGGAACACATTCACAAATTAAAAGTTACTTATTCCATTCATTCTCCAATTTAGAAGTCAAACTTCTAATTTATTTTACTTATAAACTCCTTTATAAGTTGTTCAACACAATGAACTAATTTTAATCTCAACGGGATCTAGAAAGCTAGTACTTGTGTGACCCTCAATGGTTCACTGATACAACTAGCAGTGGGTTCACATCTCCATGTGATTCGGGATCAACAAGTCCCTTATATGAGCATACCCTAGATAGCTCCATTCTTATTAATCAACACATTGATAATAAGAATCGTCAGAAAACTCAAGTCTGATAGTACCCAACCAGTCATGTAAACATCTAGCAGCATTGCTTACATGACTCCCTAGGTATCAAATGATAGTGCCTGCAAGAACCAATCAATTATGGTTAGCGTACAGTACGGTCCCTTCAACTCATATATCCCGACCGATTCGACAACCATTGGTTTATCGAGAGTTGTCATTGAATCGATAACTATGTGTCATGCCGTAGTTGCATCGAAAGTGTAATTCAAGAAACTCCTTTCTTAATTACTACTTACTCTGATCAGAGATTTCAAGCTACGTATGCATGATATAACATAGGATATCCATACCCGTAGGTAAGCGGTGAATCCCCGACTACAATGAATTGACTCCTATATGTTTCGTCACAACACCCAACATTGCCACCTGATGACCCCAGATGAGTCGGTAAACAAGTCAAAGTGAAGCACTAGCATATAGAGTCTCCATGTTGTCCCGGGTTATAGGACTAATGGTGTACAACCATAAACTAGGACTCCTCCACTCGATAAGTGAGAACCACTTGGAAAATCCTTTAGGGAGGGTAGTTCAGTGCACTCTACAAGGAGCACCTATTTGCATGCTTGGACATCTCCATGTCCCCTACCAATGAAACATGGTACTCACATCGCAAATACTAGTCTCAAGCTCGAGCGGCATTTATCCTTCTTTATGGCGGCTGAATCGACTAGGAACAGTTTAGAATATACAGTATTCCAAATATGAGTTTCATGATAGTCATCACATGACCATCACATATCCTTTTTACTATTTGTATATTCAAGGGCTTTATCTATGCAGCTTGCATGGGTATAAAGATAAAGATGTGCCAAATAAAATAATGTCAAATATTATTAAAATAAAGATTGTCATACAAGAGTTCTCTTAAGGACCATCGGCCAACACATTGGCTCGACGGGCACCTACTCTAACACACAGCTCCGCTACGATGCTTGGATCGCTATGCCACTTCCGGATTCCCAATGGGACTCCTAGAATTCCCTAGATTTGGACTAGAAGGCTAAGGAATTGAGAGAGAAAAGGTGATTGGTTCGTCTAAATCTGAATCTCGGCCTTCCTATTTATAGACGGAGTTCGGGCCGTTCGAACTGGACTTCGGAGCGTCCGAACACGATCGGACTGTCCGATCTCGACTTCGGGTCGTCCGAACCCAATAATACGTCATTGCTTATGTCAGCACAATGACGTCATCCATGACGACTGTCGCCAGCACGTTCGGAGCGTTCGAACCACTCTTCGGATTGTCCGAACCCTGACTTCTGACCTCCCGAACCTTGACTTTGGAGCCTCCGAACCCGACGGCCCTCGAACTACTTTCGAGTGTTCTGAATCCATTTTCAAACTCTGTTAATCCATCTGGGACTCCCTTAATCATGTTTTATTACATCTAAACATGATCGTATTATTAATTACTCAAAAATCATTAATTCTGGATACGGGTTACTACATTCACCACACATCTCGAAACATACTGATACACGCTGCGTTTCATCCCCTTCCACCAAAACCAAGTACGTAGATCCTTGTACATCTTGTTGTTCCCGGATGAATACTCAACTTGGTGCGATGTGCCTGAGACAAGATCTCCTCTCGCAACTCTTCATCCTATGGAATCACAAGTCTACCAGACAAACACATAAAACCATATGACTGATAGTGAAATCCAGACGATCTACCCTCGTTAGCTAGGCGAGCCAAATGCTGGGTCTTTGAATCAGACATCTGAGCATCCCGAATCCGCGAATAAAAAGCTGGCTCAGATAATATTGCAAACATCTGGATACTCTGCATACCTTTCTTATGCTTGAAGGTATACCCTGAAGTACAACAGTCATTGACCGCACTAGACATCGAACAAGTCTGCAGTGCGGATAGACGCACCTTGTGACTCAAAGCATCAGCGGTGAGATTAGCAGCTCCTGGATGGTACTTAATCTCGTAATCATATTCCTTATGTAGTAGCCCGTACCCTAAATGAGTAATTAAAGGATTAATGCTAATTAAATAAATTGGGTATCGGACGGATCGGAAGCTCCGAAGGCACGATCGGAAGCTCCGAACAGGATCGGAAGCTCCGATGAGCGATCGGAGGAACCGATGATATTATGTCATCCATGACATGTGGTTAGATCGGAAGCTCCGATCACCCCTATCCGGAGTCAACAAGTGATATTTTGACACGTGGCAGATCAGGATCTTCGGAAGCTCCGATGGCAGGATCGGACGTTCCGATCGAGGTTCGGACGTTCCGTTCGAGGATCGGAAGCTCCGATCGTTGTCTATAAATAGAGGGCCGAGGCTTCATTTCCAATTGCCAATTCCGAGTATTTCCCTCTCCTTTCTAGTCTATTCGAGTTTTTCTAGCCTTCCTAGGCTTGACCCGGGAGTCGTCGAGGCGTTCGGAAGTCGTAGCAGAGTTGTGCCCAAGTTCTGGAGACATCGACATCAAAGGGCTAACGACGGACGAAGGTATAGCTTTTGCTTCCTATAAATATTTAGGAGTATGCAATAACTTAGTTAAGGCTTTTAGAGCACTTTAATGATAGTAGTATCATTTGGCAGTGTAGAGCAGACTATAGGCGTGGACCTAGAGTTGGTAGAGCTTGCACTGATTTGAGGTACGAAAGTACTGTTCGAGATATCCTGACTGAGTATGCATGTATCATGTGACTGCATGGTTTATTTGTCATTGATTTATGCTGCATTCATTTGCATACTGAGCTATCTCCTTTGAGATGTCTGTTAGTAGGGTTTTTCCCTATCCTGTTAGTGGTTGGACTTTCATCGATTTGGGTCCGGCATATCCACTGGTATTATGGTATGGGATCCAATTCCTGAAGCGACGGCACAACGTGCTACATACCAGGGCCCGGTCTGTCTTTGTTATCTGATCCTTGACCTCGAGTTTATAGGGAGTTCACTTTGCATGCATGTATACTCATACTCTCGTACTGAGCGTTTTATGCTCACGTCTCGTACTCTGTGTTTCTGGACACCCTATTCCATGGGGCAGGTTTGCGATTGGACGAGGAGGGTGGGTCCAGGAGGGGCTAGTCAGTGGTTGACCAGCTGGAGCTTCGTCTAGGTTTTATTTCTGTTGTCTTGAGGTTGATACAGCTATTCGATTTGGTTGTATATTATTTGGACAAATTACAGATCCTTTACTTGGAATTGTATAATGTTTATGGTTTCCGCAAGGTTATTCTGATATCTGTTTTATTAAGTTAATTGCATGCCTAAGTTCTGTTAGTAGGTGATCCGGGTAAGGGTCACTACATTTATGGTATCAGAGCATGCAAAAGTATTCTTGGGATTTAGTCTCATCATGAGGTATTTTTGTAGATGGAAAATCGTGACGACCGGAGTTCTCATGGCAGTATTGGTGGGCGTTGGGGTGATGCTGACCGAGAGCATCGTCGAGAACGGCGTCATCGTCATCATGACGATGAGCGTTTCACTGTGCGTCGATTCTTAGCTATAGGTCCTAAGCCCTTAGTTGGAGGTGAGTCTCCGGAGGATGCGGAGAACTGGTTAGACCGCATGGAGACGACTTTTCATACTTTTCAATGCACCGAGGAGCAGAAGATGGAGACCCTTGGCTATCTTCTGGATGGACGTGCGCGCAGGTGGTGGAGGTTTACTTCTGCACCTTTTGTTGCGGCGAGAGGAGTGGAAACCTGGGCCGAGTTCCGCACAGCTTTCCAAAAGCGGTATTTTCCTCCTGCACTCCGTCAGTCGAAGGTAGGCGAGCTACTGAGTCTGCGACAAGGAGCCATGTCTATTGATGAGTATCAGCAAAAGTTCTTTGATCTTCTATCCTATTGCCCCGAGATTGCTGATAGCTCAGAGATGAAATATAATCTGTTCCTTCAGGGCCTTAACCCTGAGATCCATGACCGTGTGGCGGTTGGCGACGACATGTCCTACGAGGGTTTGGTGAGCCGTTGTCACCAGGCAAAGGATAGCATTTGGCGGAACAGGTCTTTTCCTCAATCGATGCCTGCTAGTTCTTTGGGTCCCCATGCCCAATCTTTTAAGAAGTCTGGATCTACTTCTTTCTCTGGTTCTGGAGGTGTTGTCCGTTTCGGTAAGAAGGACAAGTGTGATCACTGTGGGAAGAACCATCCATCCGACAAGTGCCATAGAGCTTCTGGAGCTTGTTTCCGTTGTGGAGAAACAGGTCATATCCGGAGGGATTGTCCACTATCTGGGGGAGGCGGTTCTGGTTCTGGTTCAGGATCTGGTTCTCAGGCCAGCGTTCAGCAGAGGTCGCAGGGACAACCTGCTGGGAGTTCTCATTTGAGGCCACGAGCTTCTGGCCAGGTGTTTGCCTTGAGTCATGATCAGGCAGTGGAGGAAAATGAGAAAGTCATCGCAGGTACATTTCTGCTTTATGGTATACCTGCTCTTGTACTTATTGACACTGGTGCATCTCATTCCTTCATTTCTGCACGTTTTGTTAAGAGGCATAAGTTACCATGCATTGCACTAGATGTAGTGATGTCTGTTTCTACTCCGAAGGACCAATCTGCTTTGGCTAAGCGTCTAGTGATGGGTTGCCCTTTAGAGTTCGAGGGTAACATTTTGATTGCGAATCTCATGGTCCTGGCGATGGACGACTTTGATTGCATTCTGGGAATAGATATGTTGACTACCTATCGAGCTTCAGTGGACTGCTATCAGAGATTAGTACGCTTTCATCCGGAGGGGAGTGAGAGCTGGTTTTTCTATGGTGAGGGAGCGCGACCCCCGATGCCTTTGGTATCAGCTTTGAGAGCTTGTCGAGCTCTAGAGTCTGGCGGGGAAGGCTACCTTATCTATGCAGTTGATTTGTCCGCTGAAAGTATTGGGATAAAGAGCATTCCTGTTGTGGATGAATTTCCAGATGTATTTCCTGATGAGATTCCGGGTTTTCCTCCTGCTAGGGAAGTCGAGTTTGGCATAGAGTTGATGCCAGGTACTTCGCCTATTTCTCGAGCACCGTATCGTCTGGCTCCGTCAGAGATGCGCAAGTTGATGAATCAGCTACAGGATCTTTTGGACAAGGGGTACATTCGTCCTAGTGTATCTCCTTGGAGAGCTCCTGTTCTCTTTGTAAAGAAGAAGGATGGGTCGATGCGGTTGTGCATTGACTATCGGCAGCTGAATCGAGTCACTGTGAAGAACAAGTATCCGTTGCCTCGTATTGATGACTTGTTTGATCAGCTGCAGGGCACGTCAGTTTACTCTAAGATCGACTTGAGATCTGGGTATCATCAGTTGAGAGTCCGTGATCAGGACGTAGCCAAGACTGCATTTCGTACTCGCAATGGGCATTACGAGTTCCTAGTGATGCCATTTGGTTTGACTAATGCGCCGGCTATATTAATGGATCTGATGAACCGTGTCTTCAGGGAGTATTTGGACAAGTTTGTTGTGGTCTTCATTGACGACATCTTGGTGTATTCGCGTAATACGAAAGAGCATGTTTCTCACTTGCGATTGGTACTGCAGACTCTTCGAGATGAGCACTTGTACGCCAAGCTGAGAAAGTGTGAGTTCTGGATGGATCGAGTGGTCTTTCTTGGCCATATCATATCCAGGGAAGGGATTTCTGTTGATCCAAGCAAGATTGAAGCGGTACTTAATTGGTCACGTCCGATGACAGTTGCTGAGATCCGTAGTTTTTTGGGTCTAGCAGGGTATTATCGTCGCTTCATTCTGAACTTCTCTCAACTAGCTCAACCTTTGACGCAGCTTACCCGCAAGGGTGTGGATTTCGAGTGGTCCTCCGAGTGTGAGGAGAATTTCTGTGAGCTTCGACGGCGGTTGACTTCTGCGCCGGTGTTGGCATTACCGTCAAGATCTGGAGGGTATGTGGTATACACGGATGCTTCTCTTCAGGGGTTAGGTTGTGTCCTGACTCAGAATGGGCATGTGATCGCATACGCTTCTAGACAGCTGAAGCTTCACGAGTACAACTATCCAGTCCATGATTAGGAATTGGCAGCCATTGTGTTCGCTTTGAAAATCTGGCGTCATTATCTGTATGGCGAGAAATTTGAGATCTTCACCGACCATAAGAGTCTCAAGTATTTGTTCACTCAGGCGGAGTTGAACATGAGGCAGAGACGTTGGATGGACTTGCTTAAGGACTATGATTGCGAGATAAAGTACCATCCAGGAGCTGCTAATCTCACCGCTGATGCCTTGAGTCGCAAGGTGCGACTATCCGCACTTCAGACTTGTTCGATGTCTAGTGCGATCAGTGACTGTTGTACTTCAGGATATACCTTCAAGCATAAGAAAGGTATGCAGAGTATCCAGATGTTTGCGATATTATCTGAGCCAGCTTTGTATTCGCGGATCCGAGATGCTCAGATGTCTGATTCGAAGACTCAGTGTTTAGCTCGTTTAGCTAACGAGGGTAGCTTGTCTGGATTTCATTATCAGTCAGATGGCTTTCTGTGTTTGTCTGGTAGGCTTGTGATTCCACAGGATGAAGAGTTGCGAGAGAATATTTTGTCTCAGGCACATCGCACTAAGTTGAGTATTCATCCTGGGAGCAACAAGATGTACAAGGATCTACGTACTCGTTTCTGGTGGAAAGGAATGAAACGCAGTGTTTATCAGTTTGTTTTGAGATTTTTGGTGTGTCACCAGGTCAAGGTAGAGCACCGGCGACCTGGAGGTTTGCTTCACAGTCTGCTTATTCCTGAATGGAAATGGGAGTTTATCACAATGGACTTTGTAACCCATTTGCCGGTATCCCCGAGGAACTGTGATGCTATCTGGGTTGTGGTGGATCGACTCACCAAGTCAGCGCATTTCATTGCCTATAGCCGGGAGTACAATGTGGATCGTATGGCACGGTTGTACATTCAGGAGATCGTTCGACTTCATGGAGTGCCTGTGAGCAATGTCAGCGATCGGGACCCCAGGTTTACTTCTAGATTCTGGGGGAGTGTTCAGCGTGCGATGGGTACTACTCTCAGTTTGAGTACTGCCTATCATCCGGAGACTGATGGTCAGTCGGAGCGCACTATCCGTACTTTGGAGGATATGCTTCGAGCGTGCGTTATGGATTTTGGTTCAGCCTGGCAGGATCATTTGCCATTGATCGAGTTCGCGTACAACAACAGCTATCATACTAGCATTGGGATGGCACATTTTGAGGCGTTGTACGGGCGACGTTGTCGTAATCCACTATTCTGGGAAGAAGTGGGGGAGAGACAGGCTGAGGGACCGGAGTTTATCCAGCAAGCGATAGACATTGTTGATCGGATCAAGAAACGGATTAAGACTGCACAGGATCGTCAGGCCAGCTATGCTAATATCAAGCGTAGGCCTTTGCAGTTCGATGTCGGGGAGAAAGTGTTTCTGAGAGTGTCACCTTTCCGCAAAATTCTCAGATTTGGCCTTAAGGGCAAGTTGTCTCCCAGTTTTATCGGTCCGTTTGAGATCTTGGAGAGCACTGGCGATTTGGCTTATCGACTAGCTTTGCCACCGCATCTTTCCAGTATTCACGACGTGTTCCACGTATCTCTGTTGCGACGGTATGTGGCGGATGAATCTCATATTCTGCAGCGGTCTGAGGTTCAGGTGAACAAGGATTTGACCTATGTTGAGAAACCTATTCGTATCCTGGATTATAAGGATAAGGTTTTACGGAACAAAGTCATTCCTTTGGTTTTAATTCAGTGGCAGCGCCGAGGCACTGAGGAAGCTACTTGGGAGCTTGAGGACAGGATGCGTGAAGACCATCCTGAGTTGTTTTGATTTCATTCTTAAGTTGTATTCAGTTGCAAACTCTGTAAACGTTTGATCTGAATAAAGAATGTTTCTGATTTATGTAATACATTCAGTACTTAAGATCTGATTTCGAGGACGAAATATCTTAAGTGGGGGAGAATGTAGTAGCCCGTACCCCAATTGAGTAATTAAAGGATTAATGCTAATTAAATAAATTGGGTATCGGACGGATCGGAAGCTCCGAAGGCAGGATCGGAAGCTCCGAACAGGATCGGAAGCTCCGATGAGCGATCGGAGGCACTGATGATATTACGTCATCCATGACGTGTGGTTAGATCGGAAGCTCCGATCAGGATCGGATGCTCCGATCACCCCTATCCGGAGTCAACAAGTGATATTTTGACACGTGGCAGATCAGGATCTTTGAAAGCTTCGATGGCAGGATCGGACGTTCCGATCGAGGTTCTGACGTTCCGATCGAGGATCGGAAGCTCCGATCGTTGTCTATAAATAGAGGGCCGAGGCTTCATTTCCAATTGCCAATTCCCAGTATTTCCCTCTCCTTTCTGAACTATTCGAGTTGTTATAGACTTCCTAGGCTTGACCCGGGAGTCGTCGAGGCGTTCGGATGTCGTAGCAGAGTTGTGCCCAAGTTCTGGAGGCATCGACATCAAAGGGCTAACGACGGACGAAGGTATAGCTTTTGCTTCCTATAAATATTTAGGAGTATGCAATAGCTTAGTTAAGGCTTTTAGAGCACTTTAATGATAGTAGTATCATTTGGCAGTGTAGAGCAGACTATAGGCGTGGACCTAGAGTTGCTAGAGCTTGCACTGATTTGAGGTACGAAAGTACTGTTCGAGATATCCTGACTGAGTATGCATGTATTATGTGACTGCATGGTTTATATGTCATTGATTTATGCTGCATTCATTTGCATACTGAGCTATCTCCTTCGAGATATCTGTTAGTAGGGTTTTTCCCTATCCTGTTAGTGGTTGGACTTCCATCGATTTGGGTCCAGCATATCCACTGGTATTATGGTATGGGAGCCACCTCCTGAAGCAACGGCACAACGTGCTACATACCAGGGCCCTGTCTGTCTCTGTTATCTGATCCTTGACCTCGAGTTTATAGGGAGTTCACTTTGCATGCATGTATACTCATACTCTCGTACTGAGCATTTTATGCTCACGTCTCGTACTCTGTGTTTCTGGACACCCTATTCCATGGGGCAGGTTTGCGATTGGACGAGGAGGGTGGATCCAGGAGGAGCTAGTCAGTGGTTGACCAGCTGGAGCTTCGTCTAGGTTTTATTTCTGTTGTCTTGAGGTTGATACAACTATTCGATTTGGTTGTATATTATTTGGACAAATTATAGATTCCTTTACTTGGAATTGTATAATGTTTATGGTTTCCGCAAGGTTATTCTGATATCTGTTTTATTAAGTTAATTGCATGCCTAAGTTCTGTTAGTAGGTGATCTGGGTAAGGGTTACTATACCTTAAGCAAGTCCATCCAACGTCTATGCCTCATGTTAAACTCCGCCTGAGTGAACAAATACTTGAGACTCTTGTGGTCGGTGAAGATCTCAAATTTCTCACCATACAGATAATGACGCCAGATCTTCAAAGCGAACACAATGGCTGCCAATTCCAAATCATGGACTGGATAGTTGTCCTCGTGAAGTTTCAGCTGTCTAGAAGCAAATGCAATCAAATGCCCAATCTGAGTTAGGACACAACCTAACCCCTGAAGAGAAGCATCAGTGTATACCACATACCCTCTAGATCCTGACGGTAATGCCAACACCGGCGCAAAAGTCAACCGCCGTCGAATCTCACAGAAATTCTCCTCACACTCGAAGGACCACTCGAAATCAACACCCTTGCGGGTAAGCTGCGTCAACGGTCGGGCTATTTGAGAGAAGTTTCGAATGAAGCGTCGATAATATCCAGCTAGACCCAGAAAACTACGGATCTCAGCAACCGTCGTTAGACGCGACCAATTCAACACAGCCTCAATCTTGCTCGGATCAACAGAAATCCCCTCCCTGGATATGATATGGCCAAGAAAGACCAATCGATCCATCCAGAACTCACACTTGCTCAGTTTTGCGTACAACTGCTCGTCCCGAATAGTTTGCAGTACCACTCGCAAGTGAGAAACATGCTTGTCCGCATTACGCAAATACACCAAGATGTCGTCAATGAAGACCACGACAAACTTGTCTAAATACTTCCTGAAGACACGGTTCATCAGATCCATAAATATAGTCGGCGCATTAGTCAATCCAAATGGCATCACTAGAAACTCATAATGCCCATAGCGAGTACGGAATGCAGTCTTGGCTACGTCCTGATCTCGGACTCTCAATTGATGATACCCAGATCTCAAGTCAATCTTGGAGTAAACCAAAGTACCCTGCAGCTGATCAAACAAGTTATCAATGCGAGGTAACGGATACTTGTTCTGAAAGAGTGGGTGCCCGGTGAGCCAACTTGTGGCTAAGGGCTTTGATGACTCTTTGTATAAACAATCTTTTGTTTAATATAATTTACACTTTTATTAATGGCAATGACTTTATCTTTCTTCATATTGTTATATTGTGATATACTATTGTTGTTTTGATAAAAACCTTGAATATACTATAGTGTATGTAAGATGTGGTAGAACATGTGGATGTCTATCATGAAACACATCTTATAGTCACTGTATATTCTAAACTGTTCCTAGTCGATTGAGCCGTCCGATAATAAGGATAAGGATCGCTCGAGCTTGAGACTAGCATTTGCGATGCAGAGTACCACGTTTCATTGGTAAGGAACATAGAGATGTTCGAAGCATGCAAATGGATATTCATATGATGAATGATCGAACTACCCTATCCGGACTTTTCAAGTGGTTATCACTTATCGAGTGGATATAGTCCGCGGTTTTGGTTGTACACCATTAGTCCTTACTACTTGAGACATCATTGAGACTCTATATGCTAGTACTGTGCTTTGACTCGTTTACCGACTCTATTGGGGTCATCAGGTGTCGGGATTGGGTACAGTTACAACACATATAGGAGTCGATGCTTTGTTGTCAAGGATTCACCACATACTTGCGAGTGTGGATATCCTATGCAATCTGAGGAGATATTAGTGTGACGAATCTCTGGCCAGAGTACATGATGTGATTTAAGAAATGGTTTCTTAGTAGCACATGCGATGTCACTATTTGATCTTCAAGATGCATTGCATAGTTATCGAATCTCGAGCGACTCTCGATATACCAATGGTTGTTGATTCGATCGGGATATATGGATGAAGGGACCGTACTGTACGCTAACCAAAATCTACTGGTTCTTGTAGGCACTATCAGTGATACCTAGGGAATCATGGGGCGATGTTGCTAGGCGCTCATACCATGATTCGATGGGCAAGTCGGAAATTGTTGTTCCGAGTCACAAGGAGTTGTGAGCCCACGGCTAGCTGTATCCCTGAACCATTGAGGGTCACACAGTGTAATGGATTTTTAATCCCCGTTGAGATAGTTAAATTTAAAGAGTTAAATTTAATGAACGAAGAAGTTGGACTTCTTATTTAAGAGTAGAGGAGTAAGATTTCCTAAAATGACATAGGGATGGCCATTTTTGGAAATCACTGAATTCGGATTCAGAAAAATTTATCTTGACTTTAAAAGGTGCAGAAATGGTTTCTGTGCACATTGGTGAAATCAGTTTATTAATCGGAGTCACGATGAATTTTATATTAATTTCTGAACATGCGGGCTTTGCTTGTCGGGCTTGAACTTATGACTAATGGGCCCTAAGCTGTTAGTGGCCTGCATTATAAATAAGTTATTGCAGTACAGAAATTACAAACAATAGGTCACAAGGATTTTTCGAAAACCCTAGTCTATTTTTTAAAGGTGGCCGTCCCCCCTCTCTCCCTCTACTCGAGAAAAATCCAGCCTGTGATTTTGAATTACAGTATGGTTTAACGGATCAAATTCGTTAATCTCTTCGTAGAAAACTTCTGATAGATTTTCTAGTGCAATCTATCAGAGGGATTAAATCTCTGTTCGTGGACCTGATTGAAGAACAGTTCGTCCATCAGTTCCAGGGATATACAACAAGAGCAGAGAAATCTGTTGGTGTCCAAAATCTCGATTCGAGATTAAAGGTAAAAATTTTATAATTGTTATTTAATTTTTACACACACAATTTAATCGTAAAGATTTGATACCCAATATGGAATCGTTCCATATAATAAATATTTTTAAACTTCCGCTGCACCGGGTATCAATCTTGTTTGATCTGAAAGCCGCGTTCTTCAACATGTTCTTCACAGTAACTCGATTCAGCTGCCGATAGTCAATGCACAACAGCATAGACCCATCCTTCTTCTTTACAAAAAGAACAGGAGCTCCCCAAGGAGATACACTAGGACGAATGTACCCCTTGTCCAAAAGATCCTGTAACTGATTCTTCAACTCACGCATCTCTGATGGAGCCAGAAGATACGGTGCTCGAGAAATAGGCGAAGTACCCGACATCAACTCTATGCCAAACTCAACTTCCCTAGCAGGAGGAAAACCTGGAATCTCATCTGGAAATACATCTTGGAATTCATCCACAAGAGGAATACTCTCTATCCCAATACTCTCAGCGGACAAATCAACTGCATAGATAAGGTAGCCTTCCCCGCCAGACTCTAGAGCTCGACAGACTCTCAAAGCTAAAACCAAAGGCATCGGGGGTCGCGCTCCCTCACCATAGAAAAACCAGCTATCACTCCCATCCGGATGAAAGCGTACTAATCTTTGATAGCAAACCACTGAAGCTCGATAGGTAGTCAGCACATGTATCCCCAAAATACAATCGAAATCGTTCATCGCAAGGACCATGAGATACGTCAACAAAATGTTCCCTTTGAACTCTAAAGGGCAATCCATCACTAAACACTTGGCCAAAGTAGATTGACCCGTCGGAGTAGAAACAGAAACTACTACAACTACTGCAATGCATGGTAACTTATGCCTCTTAACAAAACGTGTAGAAATGAAGGAATGAGATGCACCAGTGTCAATAAGTACGATAGCAGGTATACCATAAAGTAGAAATGTACCTACGATGACCTTCTCATTCTCCTCCACAGCCTGATCATGCCTCAAGGCAAACACTTGACCAGAAGCCCGCGGCTTCAAATGAGAACTCCCAGCAGGTTGTCCCTGCAACCTCTGCTGAATGGTGGCCTGAGAACCTGATCCCGAACCAGAACCGCCTCCCCCAGATAGTGGAAAATCCCTCCGGATATGACCAACCTCTCCACATCGGAAACAAGCTCCAGAAGCTCTACGACACTTGTCTGACGGATGCTTCTTCCCGCAATGGTCGCACTTGTCCTTCTTCCCAAAGCGAACAACACCTCCAAAACCAGAGGAAGAAGTAGATCCTGACTTCTTGAAAGATTGGGCACGAGGACCCAAAGAACTAGCAGGCCTCGACTGAGAGAAAGACCTGTTCCGCCGAATGCTGTCCTCTGGCTGGTGACAACGGCTCACCAAACCCTCGTAGGACATGCCATCACCGACCGCCACACGGTCATAGATCTCAAGGTTAAGGTCCTGAAGGAACAGATTATACTTCATCTCAGAGCTGTCAGCAATCTTGGGGCAATAGGATAGCATATCAAAGAACTTCTACTGATACTCGTCAATAGACATGGCTCCCTGTCGCAGACTCAGTAGCTCGCCTGCCTTTGACTGACTGAGTGCAGGAGGAAAATACAGCTCTCAAAAGATGTGCGGAACTCGGCCCACGTGGCTACTCCTCTCGCCGATACAAAGGGTGCAGAAGTAAACCTCCACCAAATACGAGCTCGACCATCCAGAAGATAGCCAAGGGTCTCCATCTTCTGCTCCTCGGTGCAGTGGAAAGTCTGAAAAGTCATCTCTATGCGGTCTAACCAGTTCTCCGCATCCTCCAGAGACTCACCTCTAACCAAGGGCTTAGGTGCCATCTGCAAGAATCGGTGAACGCTAAAACGGTCCTCATCACGACGACGATGATAACGGTCCCGAAGACGCTCACGATCGTCATCTCCCCAGCGTCCACCTCCACTATCATGGCTACTCTGGTCATCGTAGTTCGCCATCTACAAAAGTACCTCACGGTTACCTTATGAAGAATCTAAATCCAAAGAATACTATGCATGCTTTGATACCATAAATGTAGTGACCCTTACCTGGATCACCTACTAAACAGAACTTAGGCATGCAATTAACTTAATTAAATAGAAATCAGAATTCAACTGCGGAAACCATAACATTTAAATCATGCAGTCACATAATGCATGCATACTCAGTCAGGATATCTCGAACAGTACTTTCGTACCTCAAATACTAGGCAAGTGCTATCAGCCCTAGGTTCACGCCTATAATCCGTGCTACACTGCCAAATGATACTACTATCATTATGGCGCTCTAAAAGCCTTAACTAAGCTAAAGCACACTCCTAAATATTTTTATGAAGCAAAAGCTATACTTTCGTTTGTCGTTAGCCCTTTTCTGTCGATTGCCTCAAAACTAGGCCACAGCTCCGCTACGATGCCTGGATCGCTATGCCACTTTCGGATTCCCGATGGGACGCCTAGAATTCCCTAGATCTGGATATATCCTTTAATTGAATTTTGAAATTAATTAATTTTTGGTACAATTGATGATAAGATATGATCTATGGATATATTGAGTAAAATATGATTTTATGTATAAAATTGGATTTTATAGATAAAATATGATTTTATTTGATAAAAAGATAAAATATGATTTTATATGTAAAATAAGATTTTATGTATGAGATATGATTTTATCTTTTTTAAATTTAAATTGCCATTGCATGTTATCCAATAAATTAATTTTGAATTAAATGTTATTGGATAAGGATGATCGATTGCCATGACCAATTTGTAGGTGTATGTTAGGAATTTACATTTGTTTTATTGTTGTTGGTTTTATTAATGGGCCTGGTTTATGGCCCAATATGAATGTCATATGTAATAAAAGTGGGCTTGGTTTATGGCCCGTTCCCACCCCTTAAAAATGTATCCCCTACTTGTCATTGTTATTTATTGTAAATACATTAGATTTAGTGGGAGATCAAGAATTGAAGATGGAGGTGGGCCCAGCAGACAATAAAGACAGAAGAAATGTAAATTGGAAGCAAATGTAATAGGATTGCATTGCATACTGCATATTACCTAGGATTGGACTAAGACTCGTGATTGGCAACCACGGGTCGATTAGAAATGAAATCGATCATCCTATATAATATGTGATATTATAGTTGTATGCATGTTTTAGACATAATTGTGTGAATCCGGCAAGCATACAAAATTTTTAAAAATGATGAGACAAATTTTTATAATTAAAAATCCCTCATTTTAAATATGATTTAAAATTGATATCAAGATAAATAAAGGAAATTTAAATTTGTTTAAATGTTCCTACCTTCCATCAACGATCAATGTATGAGATGCTACCCGCGGATACGGTCCGGCTCATATTATTGGGGGGGCCCGTTCGTCGGAAAGCTGTACATTGGATCGACACATGTTGTAAGTTGGGTGGAACTCCCATGGGATCGGCGCATATTATTGGGGGATCCACATGGCGACCGTCCATCACAACTTAATATTGATGGGTCATCTTGACATGTCACAATAATCGGCGTCATATTATTGGGCCCTTATTGGACATGAGGTAAAAACGTGGAGGTTGCTTTGGAAGCAATTGGGCTCTACCTTTTAAAAATTATGGTTGGCTGATATTATTCGGGACTATAAGTTTGTCAATTGGACTCCATGTTCTCACTAAGGAAAACAGTTTCCCGTTTTCACTAGAGGGTAGTGAAATCGTTAAAATAGTGGGAGTGAGATTCATAAAATAAATTTCGCCTATTTTATGTCTTAGTAAATTGCTTAAACAATCACTATATTTGTCTGTTTCTTTTCAGTATTTCATACAATGAATTCGCGTAATCCACTTTTCTCGATCCTCGAACAAAATAAGTTGACTGGCGCAAACTATACGGAATGGTTCCGTAAGTTGAAGATTGTCTTGACTTCGGAGAAGATGCTCTACGTGTTAGAGAAATCTCCTCCGAAGGAAGCACCAGCTGACGTAAGTCCGGAGGAGTTAGCCAAGCTTGATACATGGTGGGACCATGATATCAAGACCAAATGCTATATGCAAGCCTCGATGTCTGATGAACTCCAGAGGCGATTTGAGGACACCGTGAATGCTGCTGACATTCACGTTCAACTCAAGGAACTTTTTGGGGCTCAATCGAGGGCTGAAAGGTTCGCTACTGTAAAGGAGCTAATGACGTGTCGCATGCGTGAAGGGACTTCGGTCCGTGATCATGGGGTACGAGTGATTTGGCTCATACAGAAGTTGGTAACCCTTGATTTGGTGTTGGAGCATGAACTCAACGTGGACTTACTACTTCTGTCTCTTCCTTCTTCGTTTGACGGATTTGTGGTAAATTTCAATATGAACAAGATAGAGGCCTCCCTTGAAGAGATGGTCAATATGCTTGTGACATATGAATCCACATTAAAGAAGGATAAACCGGCTTTCTTGGTGGGCTCCTCTTCTTCTGCAAAGAAGGGGCCAAGTACGAAGGGTAAGAAACGTTCTGCCCCACCCAAGAAAATCGAACCCGAGAAGAAGTACAAGACAAAGGCTTCAAACATGGAAAAATCCAAGGATGTTTGCCATTACTGCAAGAAGCCCGGTCATTGGAAGCGTAACTGCAAGGAATATCTAGAGCAGTTGCGAACTGCGAAGGGTATGTTCTATATTGAAATAAATGTTTCACTTAATACTACTTCTTGGGTATTGGATACCGGATGTGGATCTCACATTTGCAATGATTTGCAGGTGATGACAAGAAGTCGCAGGCTTAGGATGGGTGAGACCTAGCTGAGGCTCGGAAATGGTTCCAGAGTTGAAGCAAAAGCCGTGGGAGATGTTTATTTAATTTTGCAGAACGGTTTTAAGTTACTTTTAAGAGATGTTTTATTTGTTCCGGATTTAATTAAAAACATTATTTCTGTTTCTATGCTTGATAGAGATGGTTATTCTTGCAATTTTGTGAATGGGATTTTCAATATTTACAAGAATGAATGTTTGATTGGAAATGGACAACTTGAAAACGATCTATACAACTTAAAACTAAAAGACGTTCCAATAAATTATGTTGATAAACCGGCAACAACAAACAAAAGGAAAATCGATAGCCAAAACCCGGCAAACCTTTGGCACGCTAGGCTAGGTCATATTTCCTCAAGGAGGATGAACAAGCTAGTGGGAGAGGGCATGTTTGATATGTCTGATATTAACTCTCTACCTACTTGTGAATCCTGCCTAAAAGGAAAAATGACTAAATCTCCTTTTAAGGGGAAACCTGAGCGTAGTCAAAATCTGTTGGATTTGATCCATACAGATGTTTGTGGTCCATTTAGAGTTGGGACTCAATATGGCCACACCTACTTCATTACCTTTACTGATGATTATTCAAGGTATGGGTATTTATATTTAATGAAATATAAGTCTGAAGCATTTGAAAAGTTCAAAGAATTCAAGGCTGAAGTAGAAAACAAGCTAGGTAAAAGTATTAAAGCACTTCGATCGGATCGAGGTGGAGAATACTTGAGTACCGAGTTTTTGGACTATCTAAAAGAGAATGGGATTCTCTCTCAGTGGACTCCTCCTATGACACCACAACTTAATGGTGTATCGGAGCGTCGTAATCGAACTTTGTTGGACATGGTTCGATCCATGATGAGCTTCACTGAGCTTCCACCTTCGTTTTGGGGCTATGCGCTTGAAACGGCGGTATTGTTGTTGAACAACGTCCACACTAAAGCAGTGGACAAAACACCATACGAGTTATGGAATGGCAAAGCTCCTAAGTATTCATACTTGAGGATTTGGGGATGTCCTGCTTACGTGAAGCGGACAGTGGGAGATAAGTTGGATAGTAGATCCAGCTTATGTTATTTTGTAGGGTATCCGAAGAATTCAATCGGATATTATTTCTATTATCCTGCTGAAACAAAGGTGTTTGTTTCAAGGAATGCCACCTTCTTGGAGAAGGAGTTCTTATTGGATAAGAAAGGCGAGATGATGGAACTCGAAGAAATTCGAGAAGAACCCGAAATACAAAATAACGATCCTACACCTAAGGAACCATTGCTGGACACGCCTGCACCTAGAAGATCCGAGAGGACTTCTAGACCTCCTATTCGATATGGTCTTCTTCTTGAAGGGGATCAAGATGAACCCGATGTTGGATGTGATCCAAGAAACTTCAAGGAAGCAATTTCTGATGTGGATTCAAATTTATGGCTTGAAGCTATGCAGTCGGAAATAGATTCAATGCATACAAACCAAGTTTGGTCTTTAGTAGATCCTCCCGATGGAATTGTTCCAATAGGGTGTAAATGGATCTACAAGAGAAAGCTTGGGCCTGATGGTAAGGTATTGACCTACAAGGCACGATTGGTGGCAAAAGGTTATACTCAAAGACAAGGAGTTGACTATGATGAAACCTTTCCACCAGTTGCAATGTTCAAGTCCATAAGAATCCTTATTGCCATAGCTGCATGGTATGACTATGAGATATGGCAAATGGATGTGAAGACTGCTTTTCTTAATGGAGACATTAAGGAAGAAATCTATATGAAGCAGCCTGAGGGGTTCACATCCATGGGAAGCGAGCATAAGGTATGCAAGCTTCAGAGATCAATTTATGGTCTAAAACAAGCATCAAGAAGTTGGAACCAAAAATTTGATGAAACAATAAAAGATTTTGGTTTCATCAAGAATCCGGAGGAACCATGCGTGTACAAGAAAGTAGTTAAGGATGCTGTGACATTCTTAGTACTTTATGTTGATGACATCCTACTCATTGGAAATGATGTAGGGATGTTGCAGTCAACAAAGATATGGTTATCAGGTAGATTCTCGATGAAGGATTTGGGTGAGGCATCTTATATTCTTGGGATACAGATCTATAGAGATATATCTAAGAGAATGATAGGACTCACTCAATCAACCTACATCGACACCATATTGAAACGGTTTTCAATGGATGGGTCCAAGAGAGGACATCTACCCATGTGTCATGGAGTTTCTCTATCCAAGTCTATGTGTCCCAAGACTGATGAAGAGATAGAGAAAATGACACATGTACCATATGCGTCAGCCATAGGTAGTATCATGTATGGGATGATATCTACCAGACCGGATGTAGCATTTGCTCTGAGTGTCACGAGCAGATATCAAGCTAATCCCGGTCAAATGCATTGGAAAGCCGTGAAGGACATTCTTAAGTACTTACGAAGGACTAAGAATATGTTCATGGTATATGGAGGAAGAGAACTAAAATTGGAAGGCTATACCGACTCTAGCTTCCAAAGTGACGTGGATGACTCGAAGTCAACCTCTGGATTTGTGTTCATGCTCAATGGCGGTGCTGTCTCTTGGAAGAGTTCCAAGCAGGACACCACAGCGGATTCCACCACTGAGGCTGAATACATAGCATGCATCAGCTGCTGCTAAAGAGGCCGTTTGGATGAGGAATTTCGTCCAAGAGTTGGGCGTCATTCCTGAAGTTGTTGGTCCAGTCCCGGTGTACTGTGACAACACGGGTGCCGTTGCTCAGGCAAAGGAACCAAGGTCTCATCAAAGATCCAAACACGTACTGAGGAAATACCACATCATCCGGGAGATTGTGGAAAGAGGAGACATCACTGTCGAAATAGTGGCCTCTGCAGACAATATCGCTGATCCACTTACTAAGCCCTTGCCAAGACCATTATTTGACAAACATCACGAAGCAATGGGTCTACGTAGTATGACTAGTTGGCTTTAGGGCAAGTGGGAGATTGAAAGAGTGGGTGCCCGGTGAGCCAACTTGTGGCTAAGGGCTTTGATGACTCTTTGTATAAACAATCTTTTGTTTAATATAATTTACACTTTTATTAATGGCAATGACTTTATCTTTCTTCATATTGTTATATTGTGATATACTATTGTTGTTTTGATAAAGACCTTGAATATACTATAGTGTATGTAAGATGTGGTAGAACATGGGGATGTCTATCATGAAACACATCTTATAGTCACTGTATATTCTAAACTGTTCCTAGTCGATTGAGCCGTCCGATAATAAGGATAAGGATCGCTCGAGCTTGAGACTAGCATTTGCGATGCAGAGTACCACGTTTCATTGGTAAGGAACATAGAGATGTTCGAAGCATGCAAATGGATATTCATATGATGAATGATCGAACTACCCTATCCGGACTTTCCAAGTGGTTATCACTTATCGAGTGGATATAGTCCGCGGTTTTGGTTGTACACCATTAGTCCTTACTACTTGAGACATCATTGAGACTCTATATGCTAGTACTGTGCTTTGACTCGTTTACCGACTCTATTGGGGTCATCAGGTGTCGGGATTGGGTACAGTTACAACACATATAGGAGTCGATGCTTTGTTGTCAAGGATTCACCACATACTTGCGAGTGTGGATATCCTATGCAATCTGAGGAGATATTAGTGTGACGAATCTCTGGCCAGAGTACATGATGTGATTTAAGAAATGGTTTCTTAGTAGCACATGCGATGTCACTATTTGATCTTCAAGATGCATTGCATAGTTATCGAATCTTGAGCGACTCTCGATATACCAATGGTTGTTGATTCGATCGGGATATATGGATGAAGGGACCGTACTGTACGCTAACCAAAATCTACTGGTTCTTGTAGGCACTATCAGTGATACCTAGGGAATCATGGGGCGATGTTGCTAGGCGCTCATACCATGATTCGATGGGCAAGTCGGAAATTTTTGTTCCGAGTCACAAGGAGTTGTGAGCCCACGGCTAGCTGTATCCCTGAACCATTGAGGGTCACACAGTGTAATGGATTTTTAATCCCCGTTGAGATAGTTAAATTTAAAGAGTTAAATTTAATGAACGAAGAAGTTGGACTTCTTATTTAAGAGTAGAGGAGTAAGATTTCCTAAAATGACATAGGGATGGCCATTTTTGGAAATCACTAAATTCGGATTCAGAAAAATTTATCTTGACTTTAGAAGGTGCAGAAATGGTTTCTGTGCACATTGGTGAAATCGGTTTATCAATCGGAGTCACGATGAATTTTATATTAATTTCTGAACATGCGGGCTTTGCTTGTCGGGCTTGAACTTATGACTAATGGGCCCTAAGCTGTTAGTGGCCTGCATTATAAATAAGTTATTGCAGTACAAAAATTACAAACAATAGGTCACAAGGATTTTTCGAAAACCCTAGTCTATTTTTTAAAGGTGGCCGTCCCCCCTCTCTCCCTCTACTCGAGAAAAATCCAGCCTGTGATTTTGAATTACAGTCTGGTTTAACAGATCAAATTTGTTAATCTCTTCGTAGAAAACTTCTGATAGATTTTCTAGTGCAATCTATCAGAGGGATTAAATCTCTGTTCGTGGACCTGATTGAAGAACAGTTCGTCCATCAGTTCCAGGGATATACAACAAGAGCAGAGAAATCTGTTGGTGTCCAAAATCTCGATTCGAGATTAAAGGTAAAAATTTTATAATTGTTATTTAATTTTTACACACACAATTTAATCGTAAAGATTTGATACCCAATATGGAATCGTTCCATATAATAAATATTTTTAAACTTCCGCTGCACCGGGTATCAATCTTGTTTGATCTGAAAGCCGCGTTCTTCAACATGTTCTTCACAGTAACTCGATTCAGCTGCCGATAGTAAATGCACAACAGCATAGACCCATCCTTCTTCTTTACAAAAAGAACAGGAGCTCCCCAAGGAGATACACTAGGACGAATGTACCCCTTGTCCAAAAGATCCTGTAACCGATTCTTCAACTCACGCATCTCTGATGGAGCCAGAAGATACGGTGCTCGAGAAATAGGCGAAGTACCCGACATCAACTCTATGCCAAACTCGACTTCCCTAGCAGGAGGAAAACCTGGAATCTCATCTGGAAATACATCTTGGAATTCATCCACAAGAGGAATACTCTCTATCCCAATACTCTCAGCGGACAAATCAACTGCATAGATAAGGTAGCCTTCCCCGCCAGACTCTAGAGCTCGACAGACTCTCAAAGCTAAAACCAAAGGCATCGGGGGTCGCGCTCCCTCACCATAGAAAAACCAGCTATCACTCCCATCCGGATGAAAGCGTACTAATCTTTGATAGCAGTCCACTGAAGCTCGATAGGTAGTCAGCACATGTATCCCCAAAATACAATCGAAATCGTTCATCGCAAGGACCATGAGATTCGTCAACAAAATGTTCCCTTTGAACTCTAAAGGGCAATCCATCACTAAACACTTGGCCAAAGTAGATTGACCCGTCGGAGTAGAAACAGAAACTACTACAACTACTGCAATGCATGGTAACTTATGCCTCTTAACAAAACGTGTAGAAATGAAGGAATGAGATGCACCAGTGTCAATAAGTACGATAGCAGGTATACCATAAAGTAGAAATGTACCTACGATGACCTTCTCATTCTCCTCCACAGCCTGATCATGCCTCAAGGCAAACACCTGACCAGAAGCCCGCGGCTTCAAATGAGAACTCCCAGCAGGTTGTCCCTGCAACCTCTGCTGAATGGTGGCCTGAGAACCTGATCCCGAACCAAAACCGCCTCCCCCAGATAGTGGACAATCCCTCGGATATGACCAACCTCTCCACATCGGAAACAAGCTCCAGAAGCTCTACGACACTTGTCTGACGGATGCTTCTTCCCGCAATGGTCGCACTTGTCCTTCTTCCCAAAGCGAACAACACCTCCAAAACCAGAGGAAGAAGTAGATCCTGACTTCTTGAAAGATTGGGCACGGGGACCCAAAGAACTAGCAGGCCTCGACTGAGAGAAAGACCTGTTCCGCCGAATGCTGTCCTCTGGCTGGTGACAACGGCTCACCAAACCCTCGTAGGACATGCCATCACCGACCGCCACACGGTCATAGATCTCAAGGTTAAGGTCCTGAAGGAACAGATTATACTTCATCTCAGAGCTGTCAGCAATCTTGGGGCAATAGGATAGCATATCAAAGAACTTCTACTGATACTCGTCAATAGACATGGCTCCCTGTCGCAGACTCAGTAGCTCGCCTGCCTTTGACTGACTGAGTGCAGGAGGAAAATACAGCTCTCAAAGATGTGCGGAACTCGGCCCACGTGGCTACTCCTCTCGCCGATACAAAGGGTGCAGAAGTAAACCTCCACCAAATACGAGCTCGACCATCCAGAAGATAGCCAAGGGTCTCCATCTTCTGCTCCTCGGTGCAGTGGAAAGTCTGAAAAGTCATCTCTATGCGGTCTAACCAGTTCTCCGCATCCTCCAGAGACTCACCTCTAACCAAGGGCTTAGGTGCCATCTGCAAGAATCGGTGAACGCTAAAACGGTCCTCATCACGACGACGATGATAACGGTCCCGAAGACGCTCACGATCGTCATCTCCCCAGCGTCCACCTCCACTATCATGGCTACTCTGGTCATCGTAGTTCGCCATCTACAAAAGTACCTCACGGTTACCTTATGAAGAATCTAAATCCAAAGAATACTATGCATGCTTTGATACCATAAATGTAGTGACCCTTACCTGGATCACCTACTAAACAGAACTTAGGCATGCAATTAACTTAATTAAATAGAAATCAGAATTCAACTGCGGAAACCATAACATTTAAATCATGCAGTCACATAATGCATGCATACTCAGTCAGGATATCTCGAACAGTACTTTCGTACCTCAAATACTAGGCAAGTGCTATCAGCCCTAGGTTCACGCCTATAATCCGTGCTACACTGCCAAATGATACTACTATCATTATGGCGCTCTAAAAGCCTTAACTAAGCTAAAGCACACTCCTAAATATTTTTATGAAGCAAAAGCTATACTTTCGTTTGTCGTTAGCCCTTTTCTGTCGATTGCCTCAAAACTAGGCCACAGCTCCGCTACGATGCCTGGATCGCTATGCCACTTTCGGATTCCCGATGGGACGCCTAGAATTCCCTAGATCTGGATATATCCTTTAATTGAATTTTGAAATTAATTAATTTTTGGTACAATTGATGATAAGATATGATCTATGGATATATTGAGTAAAATATGATTTTATGTATAAAATTGGATTTTATAGATAAAATATGATTTTATTTGATAAAAAGATAAAATATGATTTTATATGTAAAATAAGATTTTATGTATGAGATATGATTTTATCTTTTTTAAATTTAAATTGCCATTGCATGTTATCCAATAAATTAATTTTGAATTAATGTTATTGGATAAGGATGATCGATTGCCATGACCAATTTTGTAGGTGTATGTTAGGAATTTACATTTGTTTTATTGTTGTTGGTTTTATTAATGGGCCTGGTTTATGGCCCAATATGAATGTCATATGTAATAAAAGTGGGCTTGGTTTATGGCCCGTTCCCACCCCTTAAAAATGTATCCCCTACTTGTCATTGTTATTTATTGTAAATACATTAGATTTAGTGGGAGATCAAGAATTGAAGATGGAGGTGGGCCCAGCAGACAATAAAGACAGAAGAAATGTAAATTGGAAGCAAATGTAATAGGATTGCATTGCATACTGCATATTACCTAGGATTGGACTAAGACTCGTGATTGGCAACCACGGGTCGATTAGAAATGGAATCGATCATCCTATATAATATGTGATATTATAGTTGTATGCATGTTTTAGACATAATTGTGTGAATCCGGCAAGCATACAAAAATTTTTAAAAATGATGAGACAAATTTTTATAATTAAAAATCCCTCATTTTAAATATGATTTAAAATTGATATCAAGATAAATAAAGGAAATTTAAATTTGTTTAAATGTTCCTACCTTCCATCAACGATCAATGTATGAGATGCTACCCGCGGATACGGTCCGGCTCATATTATTGGGGGGGCCCGTTCGTCGGAAAGCTGTACATTGGATCGACACATGTTGTAAGTTGGGTGGAACTCCCATGGGATCGGCGCATATTATTGGGGGATCCACATGGCGACCGTCCATCACAACTTAATATTGATGGGTCATCTTGACATGTCACAATAATCGGCGTCATATTATTGGGCCCTTATTGGACATGAGGTAAAAACATGGAGGTTGCTTTGGAAGCAATTGGGCTCTACCTTTTAAAAATTATGGTTGGCTGATATTATTCGGGACTATAAGTTTGTCAATTGGACTCCATGTTCTCACTAAGGAAAACAGTTTCCCGTTTTCACTAGAGGGTAGTGAAATCGTTAAAATAGTGGGAGTGAGATTCATAAAATAAATTTCGCCTATTTTATGTCTTAGTAAATTGCTTAAACAATCACTATATTTGTCTGTTTCTTTTCAGTATTTCATACAATGAATTCGCGTAATCCACTTTTCTCGATCCTCGAACAAAATAAGTTGACTGGCGCAAACTATACGGAATGGTTCCGTAAGTTGAAGATTGTCTTGACTTCGGAGAAGATGCTCTACGTGTTAGAGAAATCTCCTCCGAAGGAAGCACCAGCTGACGTAAGTCCGGAGGAGTTAGCCAAGCTTGATACATGGTGGGACCATGATATCAAGACCAAATGCTATATGCAAGCCTCGATGTCTGATGAACTCCAGAGGCGATTTGAGGACACCGTGAATGCTGCTGACATTCACGTTCAACTCAAGGAACTTTTTGGGGCTCAATCGAGGGCTGAAAGGTTCGCTACTGTAAAGGAGCTAATGACGTGTCGCATGCGTGAAGGGACTTCGGTCCGTGATCATGGGGTACGAGTGATTTGGCTCATACAGAAGTTGGTAACCCTTGATTTGGTGTTGGAGCATGAACTCAACGTGGACTTACTACTTCTGTCTCTTCCTTCTTCGTTTGACGGATTTGTGGTAAATTTCAATATGAACAAGATAGAGGCCTCCCTTGAAGAGATGGTCAATATGCTTGTGACATATGAATCCACATTAAAGAAGGATAAACCGGCTTTCTTGGTGGGCTCCTCTTCTTCTGCAAAGAAGGGGCCAAGTACGAAGGGTAAGAAACGTTCTGCCCCACCCAAGAAAATCGAACCCGAGAAGAAGTACAAGACAAAGGCTTCAAACATGGAAAAATCCAAGGATGTTTGCCATTACTGCAAGAAGCCCGGTCATTGGAAGCGTAACTGCAAGGAATATCTAGAGCAGTTGCGAACTGCGAAGGGTATGTTCTATATTGAAATAAATGTTTCACTTAATACTACTTCTTGGGTATTGGATACCGGATGTGGATCTCACATTTGCAATGATTTGCAGGTGATGACAAGAAGTCGCAGGCTTAGGATGGGTGAGACCCAGCTGAGGCTCGGAAATGGTTGCAGAGTTGAAGCAAAAGCCGTGGAAGATGTTTATTTAATTTTGCAGAACGGTTTTATGTTACTTTTAAGAGATGTTTTATTTGTTCCGGATTTAATTAAAAACATTATTTCTGTTTCTATGCTTGATAGAGATGGTTATTCTTGCAATTTTGTGAATGGGATTTTCAATATTTACAAGAATGAATGTTTGATTGAAAATGGACAACTTGAAAACGATCTATACAACTTAAAACTAAAAGACGTTCCAATAAATTATGTTGATAAACCGGCAACAACAAACAAAAGGAAAATCGATAGCCAAAACCCGGCAAACCTTTGGCACGCTAGGCTAGGTCATATTTCCTCAAGGAGGATGAACAAGCTAGTGGGAGAGGGCATGTTTGATATGTCTGATATTAACTCTCTACCTACTTGTGAATCCTGCCTAAAAGGAAAAATGACTAAATCTCCTTTTAAGGGGAAACCTGAGCGTAGTCAAAATCTGTTGGATTTGATCCATACAGATGTTTGTGGTCCATTTAGAGTTGGGACTCAATATGGCCACACCTACTTCATTACCTTTACTGATGATTATTCAAGGTATGGGTATTTATATTTAATGAAATATAAGTCTGAAGCATTTGAAAAGTTCAAAGAATTCAAGGCTGAAGTAGAAAACAAGCTAGGTAAAAGTATTAAAGCACTTCGATCGGATCGAGGTGGAGAATACTTGAGTACCGAGTTTTTGGACTATCTAAAAGAGAATGGGATTCTCTCTCAGTGGACTCCTCCTATGACACCACAACTTAATGGTGTATCGGAGCGTCGTAATCGAACTTTGTTGGACATGGTTCGATCCATGATGAGCTTCACTGAGCTTCCACCTTCGTTTTGGGGCTATGTGCTTGAAACGGCGGTATTGTTGTTGAACAACGTCCACACTAAAGCAGTGGACAAAACACCATACGAGTTATGGAATGGCAAAGCTCCTAAGTATTCATACTTGAGGATTTGGGGATGTCCTGCTTACGTGAAGCGGACAGTGGGAGATAAGTTGGATAGTAGATCCAGCTTATGTTATTTTGTAGGGTATCCGAAGAATTCAATCGGATATTATTTCTATTATCCTGCTGAAACAAAGGTGTTTGTTTCAAGGAATGCCACCTTCTTGGAGAAGGAGTTCTTATTGGATAAGAAAGGCGAGATGATGGAACTCGAAGAAATTCGAGAAGAACCCGAAATACAAAATAACGATCCTACACCTAAGGAACCATTGCTGGACACGCCTGCACCTAGAAGATCCGAGAGGACTTCTAGACCTCCTATTCGATATGGTCTTCTTCTTGAAGGGGATCAAGATGAACCCGATGTTGGATGTGATCCAAGAAACTTCAAGGAAGCAATTTCTGATGTGGATTCAAATTTATGGCTTGAAGCTATGCAGTCGGAAATAGATTCAATGCATACAAACCAAGTTTGGTCTTTAGTAGATCCTCCCGATGGAATTGTTCCAATAGGGTGTAAATGGATCTACAAGAGAAAGCTTGGGCCTGATGGTAAGGTATTGACCTACAAGGCACGATTGGTGGCAAAAGGTTATACTCAAAGACAAGGAGTTGACTATGATGAAACCTTTCCACCAGTTGCAATGTTCAAGTCCATAAGAATCCTTATTGCCATAGCTGCATGGTATGACTATGAGATATGGCAAATGGATGTGAAGACTGCTTTTCTTAATGGAGACATTAAGGAAGAAATCTATATGAAGCAGCCTAAGGGGTTCACATCCATGGGAAGCGAGCATAAGGTATGCAAGCTTCAGAGATCAATTTATGGTCTAAAACAAGCATCAAGAAGTTGGAACCAAAAATTTGATGAAACAATAAAAGATTTTGGTTTCATCAAGAATCCGGAGGAACCATGCGTGTACAAGAAAGTAGTTAAGGATGCTGTGACATTCTTAGTACTTTATGTTGATGACATCCTACTCATTGGAAATGATGTAGGGATGTTGCAGTCAACAAAGATATGGTTATCAGGTAGATTCTCGATGAAGGATTTGGGTGAGGCATCTTATATTCTTGGGATACAGATCTATAGAGATATATCTAAGAGAATGATAGGACTCACTCAATCAACCTACATCGACACCATATTGAAACGGTTTTCAATGGATGGGTCCAAGAGAGGACATCTACCCATGTGTCATGGAGTTTCTCTATCCAAGTCTATGTGTCCCAAGACTGATGAAGAGATAGAGAAAATGACACATGTACCATATGCGTCAGCCATAGGTAGTATCATGTATGGGATGATATCTACCAGACCGGATGTAGCATTTGCTCTGAGTGTCACGAGCAGATATCAAGCTAATCCCGGTCAAATGCATTGGAAAGCCGTGAAGGACATTCTTAAGTACTTACGAAGGACTAAGAATATGTTCATGGTATATGGAGGAAGAGAACTAAAATTGGAAGGCTATACCGACTCTAGCTTCCAAAGTGACGTGGATGACTCGAAGTCAACCTCTGGATTTGTGTTCATGCTCAATGGCGGTGCTGTCTCTTGTAAGAGTGGGTGCCCAGTGAGCCAACTGTGTGGCTATGGGCTTTGATGACTCTTTGTATAAACAATCTTTTGTTTAATATTATTTACACTTTTATGGCAATGACTTTATATTACTTCATATTGTTATATTGTGATATACTATTGTTGTTTTGATAAAGACCTTGAATATACTATAGTGTATGTAAGATGTGGTAGAACATGGAGATGTCTATCATGAAATACATCTTATAGTCACTGTATATTCTAAAAACCGTTCCTAGTCGATTGAGCCGTCCGATAATAAGGATAAGGATCGCTCGAGTTTGAGACTAGCATTTGCGATGCGGAGTACCACGTTTCATTGGTAGGGAACATGGAGATGTTCGAAGCATGCAAATGGATATTCATAGGATGAATAATCGAACTACCCTATCCGGACTTTCCAAGTGGTTATCACTTATCGAGTGGATAAAGTCCGCGGTTTTGGTTGTACACCATTAGTCCTTACGACTTGAAACATCATGGAGACTCTATATGCTAGTGCTGTGCTTTGACTCGTTTACCGACTCTATGGGGGTCATCAGGTGTCGAGATTGGGTACAGTTACGACACATATAGGAGTCAATGCATTGTTGTCAAGGATTCACCACATACTTGCGAGTATGGATATCCTATGCGATCTGAGGAGATATTAGTGTGACAAATCTCTGGCCAGAGTACTTGATGTGATTTAAGAAATGGTTTCTTAGTAGCACATGCGATGTCACTAATTTGATCTTCAAGATGTATTGCATAGTTATCGAATCTTGAGCGACTCTCGATATACCAATGGTTGTTGATTCGATCGGGATATATGGATGAAGGGACCGTACTGTACGCTAACCAAAATCTACTGGTTCTTGTAGGCACTATCAGTGATACCTAGGGAATCATGGGGCGATGTTGCTAGGCGCTTTACCATGATTCGTTGGGCAAGTCGGAAAGTGTTGTTCCGAGTCACAAGGAGTTGTGAGCCCACGGCTAGCTGTATCCCTGAACCATTGAGGGTCACACAGTGTAATGGAGTTTTAATCCCCGTTGAGATAGTTAAATTTAAAGAGTTAAATTTAATGAACTAAGGAGTTGGACTTCTTAATTAAGAGTAAGGGAGTAGGGTTTCCTAAAATGACATAGGGATGGACATTTTTGGAAACCACTGAATTCGGATTCAGGAAAATTTATTTTGACTTTAAAACGTGCAGAAATGGTTTCTGTGCACATTGGTGAAATCGTTTCATCAATCGGAGTCACGATGAATTTTATATTAATTTCTGAACGAGCGGGCTTTGCTTGTCAGGCCCCAGCTTATGATTAATGGGCCCTAAGGTGTTAGTGGCCTGCATTATAAATAAGTTATTTCAGTACAGAAATTACACACAACAGGTCATAATTTTTGAGAGCAAAAATCGAAAACCCTAGTTCCTCTCAAAGATTGTTTCGGCCGAACCCTCCCCATACTCTGCCCGAGATTTTCCGGTCTGTGATTTTGAATCGCAGTAAGGAATAACGAATCAGATTCGTTTATTCTCTTCGCAGAAAAACTTCTGATAGATTTTCTAGTGCAATCTATCAGAGGGATTAAACCTCTGTTCGTGGACCTGATTGAAGGAGTTCATCGGTTCCAGGGAGAGACAACAAGAGCAGATAAAATCTGTTGGTGTCTAGTAATCTCGTTGCGAGATTGAAGGTAAAATTTAATTAATTGTTATTTAAATTTTACACACACTTATAATTTAATCGTTGAACGGTTGATACCCACACTATGGAATTGTTCCATGATAAAAATTTTTAACTTCCGCTGCACCGGGTATCAATCGTGATTGATCAGAGAGCCGCGTTTTCCAACAGTGGTATCAGAGCCAGGTTGCTCAGATCAAACGATTAAATTAATCGATTGTACAAAATTTTTGAATCTCGGTTTTTGGAAAACAAAATAAATATTTTTAAATAAAAATTTTTTTTTTTTTCCGGGGCAAAACCCGGGCAGCGATTGGATCGCTGCCCGGTGGGGCAGCAATTGTTGCTGCCCCGGGCGGCGCACGGCGCCGCCCAAAGGGGGCGCACGGCGCCGCCTAGGGCGGCGACCGTCGCCGCCCAAAGGGGGCGCACGGCGCCGCCCAGGGCAGCGCTGTGCGCTGCCCAGCGCAGCGCTGGGCGCTGCGCAGGGCAGCGCTCGGCGCTGCCCAGGGCGGCGCACGGCGCCGCCCAGGGGCGGCACCAGGCACCGCCAGGGCAGCGAGAGTCGCTGCCCTAAGGGGGCAGCCGGGCTGCCCCCGGCCCGCGCCCCGGATGCGGGCCGGCCCGGGAGTGTCCCGGGCGGCCCGCAGGAAAAAAATTATATTTTTATTAAAAATTAATTTTAATATGTTAAAATTTTATTTTTGGTCCGGTCAAAAATTGTTTTTGATTGGTTCACGAGATTTCGGATCGAATTGTTCGAGTCCGTAAATTTTAAAATTGATTTTGGATAAATTTGAATTTTTGGAAAATTTTAATGTTTTATCCGTAAATTGAATTTTGAAATCAATTATTTTGGTACAATTGATGATAAGATATGATCTTATGATATATTGAGTAAAATATGATTTTATTTGTAAAATTGGATTTTATAGATAAAATATGATTTTATTTGATATAGAGATAAAATATGATTTTATATGTGAAATGAGATTTTATATATAAAATATGATTTTATCTTGTTTAAATTTGAATTGCCACTGCATGTTATCCAATAAATTAATTTTGAATTAAATGTTATTGGATAAGGATGATCGATTGCCATGACCAATTTTGTAGGTGTATGTTAGGAATTTACATTTTGTTTTTATTGTTGTTGGTTTTATTAATGGGCCTGGTTTATGGCCCGATATGAATGTCATATGTAATAAAAGTGGGCTTGGTTTATAGCCCGTTCCCACCCCTAAAAATGTATCCCCTACTTGTCATTGTTATTTATTGTAAATACATTAGATTTAGTGGGAGATCAAGATTTGAAGACGGTGGGCCCAGCAGACAATAAAGACTGAAGAAATGTAAATTGGAAGCACATGTAATAGGATTGCATTGCATACTGCATATCACCTAGGATTGGACTAAGACCCGTGATTGGCAACCACGGGTCAATTAGAAATGGAATCGATCATCCTAAATAATATGTGATATTATGATTGTATGCATGTTTAGACATAAATTGCGTGAATCCGGCAATGCATGCAATAAATTAAATATGATGAGACAAATATTTTTATAAATAAAATCCCTCATTTTAAATATGATTTAAAATTTTATATCAAGATAAATAAAGGAAATTTAAATATTGTTTAAATGTTCCTACCTTCCATCAACGGTCAATGTATGTGATGCTACCCGCGGATACGGTCCGGCTCATATTATTGGGGGGGCCCGTCCGTCGGAAAGCTGTACATTGGATCGAAAAATGTTGTAAGTTGGGTGGAACTCCCATGGGATCGGCTCATATTATTGGGGGATCCACATGGCGACCGTCCATCACAACTTAATATTGATGGGTCATCTTGACATGTCACTTTAAACGGCGTCATATTATTGGGCCCTTATTGGACATGAGGTAAATACATGGGGGTTGCTTTGGAAGCAATTGGGCTCTACCTTTTGAGAATTATGGTTGGCTGATATTATTCGGGACCATAAGTTTGTCAATTGGACTCCATGTTCTCACTAAGGAAAAAGTTTCCCGTTTTCACTAGAGGGTGGTGAAATCGTTAAAATAGTGGGAGTGGGATTCATAAAATTAAATTCGCCTATTTTATGTCTTAGTAAATTGCTTAAACAATCATTGATATTTGTCTGTTTCATCTCAGTAATCCACATATTTCTGTTCTCCAACAAAACAAACTTATTGGCGCAAACAAATACAGAATGATTCCATAAGTTAAGATTGTCCTAAGTTCGGAAAAGATTTTCTAAGTGTTAGAAAAGGCTTCTCCGAAAACAGCCCCGGCTGATGTAACTAGAGAAATGGTTGGACCATGATCTCAAGGCAAAATGTTACATACAAAATTGGACAAGTCTAAACAAGTTTGCCATCACTGCAAGAAACCCGGTTATTGGAAACGTAACTGCAAGGAATACCTCGAGCAGCTGCGAACTGCAAAGGGTATGTTATACATTGAAATAAATATTTTTAATACTACTTCTTGGGTATTGGATACCAGATGTAGATCTCATATTTGCAATAAGTTGCAAATGATGATAAGAAGTAATAGGCTAAGGATGGGTGAGACCCAGTCAAGGCTCGGGAATGGTTCCAGAGTTAAATCCATAGCTATGGGAAATATTTATTTTTGCAGAACGGTTTTAAGTTACTTTTGATAGATGTTTTATTTGTTCCAGATTTAATTAAAACATTATTTCTGTTTCTATGCTAGATAGAGATGGTTATTCTTGCAATTTTGTGAATGAGATTTGCAATATTTACAAGAATGAATGTTTAATTGGAAATGGACAATTTGAAAACGATCTATACAACTTAAAACTAAAAGACGTTCCAATGAATTATGTTGATAAACCGGCTACAACAAACAAAAGGAAAAACGATAGTCAAAACCCGGCAAACCTATGGCACGCTAGGCTAGGTCATATTTTCTCAAGAAGGATGAACAAGCTAGTGGGAGAGGGAATGTTTGATATGTCTGATATTAACTCTCTACCTACTTGTGAATCTTGTCTAAAAGGAAAAATGACTAAATCTCCTTTTAAGGGGAAACCTGAGCGTAGACAAAATCTGTTGGATTTGATCCATATAGATGTTTGTGGTCCATTTAGAGTAGAGACTCAACATGGCCACACCTACGTCATTACCTTTACTGATGATTATTCAAGGTATGGGTATTTATATTTGATGAAATATAAGTCTGAAGCATTTGAAAAGTTCAAAGAATTCAAGGCTGAAGTAGAAAACAAGCTAGGTAAAAGTATTAAAGCACTTCGATCGGATCGAGGTGGAGAATACTTGAGTACCGAGTTTTTGGACTATCTGAAAGAGAATGGGATTCTCTCTCAGTGGACTCCTCCTATGACACCACAGCTTAATGGTGTATCGGAGCGTCGTAATCGAACTTTGTTGGACATGGTTCGATCTATGATGAGCTTCACTGAGCTTCCACCTTCGTTTTGGGGCTATGCGCTTGAAACGGCGGTATTGTTGTTGAACAACGTCCACACTAAAGCAGTGGACAAAACACCATACGAGTTATGGAATGGCAAAGCTCCTAAGTATTCGTACTTGAGGATTTGGGGATGTCCTGCTTACGTGAAGCGGACAGTGGGAGATAAGTTGGATAGTCGATCCAGCTTATGTTATTTTGTAGGGTATCCGAAGAATTCAATCGGATATTATTTCTATTATCCTGCTGAAACAAAGGTGTTTGTTTCTAGGAATGCCACCTTCTTGGAGAAGGAATTCTTATTGGATAAGAAAGGCGAGATGATGGAACTCGAAGAAGTTCGAGAAGAACCCGAAATACAAAATAACGATCCTACACCTCAGGAACCATTGCTGGACACGCCTGCACCTAGAAGATCCGAAAGGACTTCTAGACCTCCAGTTCGATATGGTCTTCTTCTTGAAGGGGATCAAGATGAACCCGACATTGGATGTGATCCAAGAAACTTCAAGGAAGCAATTTCTGATGCGGATTCGAATTTATGGCTTGAAGCTATGCAGTCAGAATTGGATTCGATGCATACAAACCAAGTTTGGTCTTTAGTAGATCCTCCCGATGGAATTGTTCCGATAGGGTGTAAATGGATCTACAAAAGAAAGCTTGGGCCTGATGGTAAGGTATTGACCTACAAGGCGCGATTGGTGGCTAAAGGTTATACTCAAAGGCAAGGAGTTGACTATGACGAAACCTTTTCACCAGTTGCAATGTTCAAGTCCATAAGAATCCTAATTGCCATAGCTGCATGGTATGACTATGAGATATGGCAAATGGATGTGAAGACTGCTTTTCTTAATGGAGACATTAAGGAGGAAATCTATATGAAGCAGCCTGAGGGGTACACATCCATGGGAAGCGAGCATAAGGTATGCAAGCTTCAGAGATCAATTTATGGTCTAAAAACAAGCATCAAGAAGTTGGAACCAGAAATTTGATGAAACAATAAAAGATTTTGGTTTCATCAAGAACCCGGAGGAACCTTGCGTGTACAAGAAAGTAGTTAAGGATGCGGTGACATTCTTAGTACTTTATGTTGATGACATCCTACTCATTGGGAATGATGTAGGGATGTTGCAGTCAACAAAGATATGGTTATCAGGTAGATTTTCGATGAAGGATTTGGGAGAGGCATCCTACATTCTTGGGATACAGATCTATAAAGATAGGTCTAAGAGAATGATAGGACTCACTCAATCAACCTACATCGATACCATATTGAAACGGTTTTCAATGGATGGGTCCAAAAGAGGACATCTACCCATGTGTCATGGAGTTTCTCTATCCAAGTCTATGTGTCCCAAGACTGATGAAGAGATAGAGAATATGACACATGTACCATATGCGTCAGCTATAGGTAGTATCATGTATGGGATGATATCTACCAGACCGGATGTAGCATTTGCTCTGAGTGTCACGAGCAGATATCAGTCTAATCCTGGTCAAATGCATTGGAAAGCCGTGAAGGACATTCTTAAGTACTTGCGAAGGACTAAGAATATGTTCATGGTTTATGGAGGACGAGAACTCAAATTGGAAGGCTATACCGACTCTAGCTTCCAAAGTGATGTGGATGACTCGAAGTCAACCTCTGGATTTGTGTTCATGCTCAATGGCGGTGCTGTCTCTTGGAAGAGTTCCAAGCAGGACACCACTGCGGGTTCCACCACTGAGGCTGAATACATTGCAGCATCAGCTGCTGCTAAAGAGGCCGTTTGGATGAGGAAGTTCGTCCAAGAGTTGGGCGTCATTCCTGAATTTGTTGGTCCAGTCCCGGTGTACTGTGACAACACGGGTGCCGTTGCTCAAGCAAAGGAACCAAGGTCTCATCAAAGATCCAAACACGTACTGAGGAAATGCCACATAATCCGGGAGATTGTGGAAAGAGGAGACATCATTGTCGAATGAGTGGCCTCTGCAGACAATATCGCTGATCCGCTTACTAAGCCTTTGCCAGGACCATTGTTTGACAAACATCGCGAAGCAATGGGTCTACGTAGTATGACTAGTTGGCTATAGGGCTAGTGGGAGATTGTAAGAGTGGGTGCCCAGTGAGCCAACTGTGTGGCTATGGGCTTTGATGACTCTTTGTATAAACAATCTTTTGTTTAATATTATTTACACTTTTATGGCAATGACTTTATATTACTTCATATTGTTATATTGTGATATACTATTGTTGTTTTGATAAAGACCTTGAATATACTATAGTGTATGTAAGATGTGGTAGAACATGGAGATGTCTATCATGAAATACATCTTATAGTCACTGTATATTCTAAAAACCGTTCCTAGTCGATTGAGCCGTCCGATAATAAGGATAAGGATCGCTCGAGTTTGAGACTAGCATTTGCGATGCGGAGTACCACGTTTCATTGGTAGGGAACATGGAGATGTTCGAAGCATGCAAATGGATATTCATAGGATGAATAATCGAACTACCCTATCCGGACTTTCCAAGTGGTTATCACTTATCGAGTGGATAAAGTCCGCGGTTTTGGTTGTACACCATTAGTCCTTACGACTTGAAACATCATGGAGACTCTATATGCTAGTGCTGTACTTTGACTCGTTTACCGACTCTATGGGGGTCATCAGGTGTCGAGATTGGGTACAGTTACGACACATATAGGAGTCAATGCATTGTTGTCAAGGATTCACCACATACTTGCGAGTACGGATATCCTATGCGATCTGAGGAGATATTAGTGTGACAAATCTCTGGCCAGAGTACTTGATGTGATTTAAGAAATGGTTTCTTAGTAGCACATGCGATGTCACTAATTTGATCTTCAAGATGTATTGCATAGTTATCGAATCTTGAGCGACTCTCGATATACCAATGGTTGTTGATTCGATCGGGATATATGGATGAAGGGACCGTACTGTACGCTAACCAAAATCTACTGGTTCTTGTAGGCACTATCAGTGATACCTAGGGAATCATGGGGCGATGTTGCTAGGCGCTTTACCATGATTCGTTGGGCAAGTCGGAAAGTGTTGTTCCGAGTCACAAGGAGTTGTGAGCCCACGGCTAGCTGTATCCCTGAACCATTGAGGGTCACACAGTGTAATGGAGTTTTAATCCCCGTTGAGATAGTTAAATTTAAAGAGTTAAATTTAATGAACTAAGGAGTTGGACTTCTTAATTAAGAGTAAGGGAGTAGGGTTTCCTAAAATGACATAGGGATGGACATTTTTGGAAACCACTGAATTCGGATTCAGGAAAATTTATTTTGACTTTAAAACGTACAGAAATGGTTTCTGTGCACATTGGTGAAATCGTTTCATCAATCGGAGTCACGATGAATTTTATATTAATTTCTGAACGAGCGGGCTTTGCTTGTCAGGCCCCAGCTTATGATTAATGGGCCCTAAGGTGTTAGTGGCCTGCATTATAAATAAGTTATTTCAGTACAGAAATTACACACAACAGGTCATAATTTTTGAGAGAAAAAATCGAAAACCCTAGTTCCTCTCAAAGATTGTTTCGGCCGAACCCTCCCCATACTCTGCCCGAGATTTTCCGGTCTGTGATTTTGAATCGCAGTAAGGAATAACGAATCAGATTCGTTTATTCTCTTCGCAGAAAAACTTCTGATAGATTTTCTAGTGCAATCTATCAGAGGGATTAAACCTCTGTTCGTGGACCTGATTGAAGGAGTTCATCGGTTCCAGGGAGAGACAACAAGAGCAGATAAAATCTGTTGGTGTCTAGTAATCTCGTTGCGAGATTGAAGGTAAAATTTAATTAATTGTTATTTAAATTTTACACACACTTATAATTTAATCGTTGAACGGTTGATACCCACACTATGGAATTGTTCCATGATAAAAAATTTTAACTTCCGCTGCACCGGGTATCAATCGTGATTGATCAGAGAGCCGCGTTTTCCAACATCTCTTGGAAGAGTTCCAAGCAGGACACCACAGCGGATTCCACCACTGAGGCTGAATACATAGCATGCATCAGCTGCTGCTAAAGAGGCCGTTTGGATGAGGAATTTCGTCCAAGAGTTGGGCGTCATTCCTGAAGTTGTTGGTCCAGTCCCGGTGTACTGTGACAACACGGGTGCCGTTGCTCAGGCAAAGGAACCAAGGTCTCATCAAAGATCCAAACACGTACTGAGGAAATACCACATTATCCGGGAGATTGTGGAAAGAGGAGACATCACTGTCGAAATAGTGGCCTCTGCAGACAATATCGCTGATCCACTTACTAAGCCCTTGCCAGGACCATTATTTGACAAACATCACGAAGCAATGGGTCTACGTAGTATGACTAGTTGGCTTTAGGGAAAGTGGGAGATTGAAAGAGTGGGTGCCCGGTGAGCCAACTTGTGGCTAAGGGCTTTGATGACTCTTTGTATAAACAATCTTTTGTTTAATATAATTTACACTTTTATTAATGGCAATGACTTTATCTTTCTTCATATTGTTATATTGTGATATACTATTGTTGTTTTGATAAAGACCTTGAATATACTATAGTGTATGTAAGATGTGGTAGAACATGGGGATGTCTATCATGAAACACATCTTATAGTCACTGTATATTCTAAACTGTTCCTAGTCGATTGAGCCGTCCGATAATAAGGATAAGGATCGCTCGAGCTTGAGACTAGCATTTGCGATGCAGAGTACCACGTTTCATTGGTAAGGAACATAGAGATGTTCGAAGCATGCAAATGGATATTCATATGATGAATGATCGAACTACCCTATCCGGACTTTCCAAGTGGTTATCACTTATCGAGTGGATATAGTCCGCGGTTTTGGTTGTACACCATTAGTCCTTACTACTTGAGACATCATTGAGACTCTATATGCTAGTACTGTGCTTTGACTCGTTTACCGACTCTATTGGGGTCATCAGGTGTCGGGATTGGGTACAGTTACAACACATATAGGAGTCGATGCTTTGTTGTCAAGGATTCACCACATACTTGCGAGTGTGGATATCCTATGCAATCTGAGGAGATATTAGTGTGACGAATCTCTGGCCAGAGTACATGATGTGATTTAAGAAATGGTTTCTTAGTAGCACATGCGATGTCACTATTTGATCTTCAAGATGCATTGCATAGTTATCGAATCTTGAGCGACTCTCGATATACCAATGGTTGTTGATTCGATCGGGATATATGGATGAAGGGACCGTACTGTACGCTAACCAAAATCTACTGGTTCTTGTAGGCACATTGGTGAATTCGGATTCAGAAAAATTTATCTTGACTTTAAAAGGTGCAGAAATGGTTTCTGTGCACATTGGTGAAATCGGTTTATCAATCGGAGTCACGATGAATTTTATATTAATTTCTGAACATGCGGGCTTTGCTTGTCGGGCTTGAACTTATGACTAATGGGCCCTAAGCTGTTAGTGGCCTGCATTATAAATAAGTTATTGCAGTACAGAAATTACAAACAATAGGTCACAAGGATTTTTCGAAAACCCTAGTCTATTTTTTAAAGGTGGCCGTCCCCCCTCTCTCCCTCTACTCGAGAAAAATCCAGCCTGTGATTTTGAATTACAGTCTGGTTTAACGGATCAAATTCGTTAATCTCTTCGTAGAAAACTTCTGATAGATTTTCTAGTGCAATCTATCAGAGGGATTAAATCTCTGTTCGTGGACCTGATTGAAGAACAGTTCGTCCATCAGTTCCAGGGATATACAACAAGAGCAGAGAAATATGTTGGTGTCCAAAATCTCGATTCGAGATTAAAGGTAAAAATTTTATAATTGTTATTTAATTTTTACACACAAAATTTAATCGTAAAGATTTGATACCCAATATGGAATCGTTCCATATAATAAATATTTTTAAAATTCCGCTGCACCGGGTATCAATCTTGTTTGATCTGAAAGCCGCGTTCTTCAACATGTTCTTCACAGTAACTCGATTCAGCTGCCGATAGTCAATGCACAACAGCATAGACCCATCCTTCTTTTTTACAAAAAGAACAGGAGCTCCCCAAGGAGATACACTAGGACGAATGTACCCCTTGTCCAAAAGATCCTGTAACTGATTCTTCAACTCACGCATCTCTGATGGAGCCAGAAGATACGGTGCTCGAGAAATAGGCGAAGTACCCGACATCAACTCTATGCCAAACTCGACTTCCCTAGCAGGAGGAAAACCTGGAATCTCATCTGGAAATACATCTTGGAATTCATCCACAAGAGGAATACTCTCTATCCCAATACTCTCAGCGGACAAATCAACTGCATAGATAAGGTAGCCTTCCCCGCCAGACTCTAGAGCTCGACAGACTCTCAAAGCTAAAACCAAAGGCATCGGGGGTCGCGCTCCCTCACCATAGAAAAACCAGCTATCACTCCCATCCAGATGAAAGCGTACTAATCTTTGATAGCAGTCCACTGAAGCTCGATAGGTAGTCAGCACATGTATCCCCAAAATACAATCGAAATCGTTCATCGCAAGGACCATGAGATTCGTCAACAAAATGTTCCCTTTGAACTCTAAAGGGCAATCCATCACTAAACACTTGGCCAAAGTAGATTGACCCATCGGAGTAGAAACAGAAACTACTACAACTACTGCAATGCATGGTAACTTATGCCTCTTAACAAAACGTGTAGAAATGAAGGAATGAGATGCACCAGTGTCAATAAGTACGATAGCAGGTATACCATAAAGTAGAAATGTACCTACGATGACCTTCTCATTCTCCTCCACAGCCTGATCATGCCTCAAGGCAAACACCTGACCAGAAGCCCGCGGCTTCAAATGAGAAATCCCAGCAGGTTGTCCCTGCAACCTCTGCTGAATGGTGGCCTGAGAACCTGATCCCGAACCAGAACCGCCTCCCCCAGATAGTGGACAATCCCTCCGGATATGACCAACCTCTCCACATCGGAAACAAGCTCCAGAAGCTCTACGACACTTGTCTGACGGATGCTTCTTCCCGCAATGGTCGCACTTGTCCTTCTTCCCAAAGCGAACAACACCTCCAAAACCAGAGGAAGAAGTAGATCCTGACTTCTTGAAAGATTGGGCACGGGGACCCAAAGAACTAGCAGGCCTCGACTGAGAGAAAGACCTGTTCCGCCGAATGCTGTCCTCTGGCTGGTGACAACGGCTCACCAAACCCTCGTAGGACATGCCATCACCGACCGCCACACGGTCATAGATCTCAAGGTTAAGGTCCTGAAGGAACAGATTATACTTCATCTCAGAGCTGTCAGCAATCTTGGGGCAATAGGATAGCATATCAAAGAACTTCTACTGATACTCGTCAATAGACATGGCTCCCTGTCGCAGACTCAGTAGCTCGCTTGCCTTTGACTGACTGAGTGCAGGAGGAAAATATAGCTCTCAAAAGATGTGCGGAACTCGGCCCACGTGGCTACTCCTCTCGCCGATACAAAGGGTGCAGAAGTAAACCTCCACCAAATACGAGCTCGACCATCCAGAAGATAGCCAAGGGTCTCCATCTTCTGCTCCTCGGTGCAGTGGAAAGTCTGAAAATTCATCTCTATGCGGTCTAACCAGTTCTCCGCATCCTCCAGAGACTCACCTCTAACCAAGGGCTTTAGGTGCCATCTGCAAGAATCGGTGAACGCTAAAACGGTCCTCATCACGACGACGATGATAACGGTCCCGAAGACGCTCATGATCGTCATCTCCCCAGCGTCCACCTCCACTATCATGGCTACTCTGGTCATCGTAGTTCGCCATCTACAAAAGTACCTCACGGTTACCTTATGAAGAATCTAAATCCAAAGAATACTATGCATGCTTTGATACCATAAATGTAGTGACCCTTACCTGGATCACCTACTAAACAGAACTTAGGCATGCAATTAACTTAATTAAATAGAAATCAGAATTCAACTGCGGAAACCATAACATTTAAATCATGCAGTCACATAATGCATGCATACTCAGTCAGGATATCTCGAACAGTACTTTCGTACCTCAAATACTAGGCAAGTGCTATCAGCCCTAGGTTCACGCCTATAATCCGTGCTACACTGCCAAATGATACTACTATCATTATGGCGCTCTAAAAGCCTTAACTAAGCTAAAGCACACTCCTAAATATTTTTAGGAAGCAAAAGCTATACCTTCGTTTGTCGTTAGCCCTTTTCTGTCGATTGCCTCAAAACTAGGCCACAGCTCCGCTACGATGCCTGGATCGCTATGCCACTTTCGGATTCCCGATGGGACGCCTAGAATTCCCTAGATCTGGATATATCCTTTAATTGAATTTTGAAATTAATTAATTTTTGGTACAATTGATGATAAGATATGATCTATGGATATATTGAGTAAAATATGATTTTATGTATAAAATTGGATTTTATAGATAAAATATGATTTTATTTGATAAAAAGATAAAATATGATTTTATATGTAAAATAAGATTTTATGTATGAGATATGATTTTATCTTTTTTAAATTTAAATTGCCATTGCATGTTATCCAATAAATTAATTTTGAATTAAATGTTATTGGATAAGGATGATCGATTGCCATGACCAATTTTGTAGGTGTATGTTAGGAATTTACATTTGTTTTATTGTTGTTGGTTTTATTAATGGGCCTGGTTTATGGCCCAATATGAATGTCATATGTAATAAAAGTGGGCTTGGTTTATGGCCCGTTCCCACCCCTTAAAAATGTATCTCCTACTTGTCATTGTTATTTATTGTAAATACATTAGATTTAGTGGGAGATCAAGAATTGAAGATGGAGGTGGGCCCAGCAGACAATAAAGACAGAAGAAATGTAAATTGGAAGCAAATGTAATAGGATTGCATTGCATACTGCATATTACCTAGGATTGGACTAAGACTCGTGATTGGCAACCACGGGTCGATTAGAAATGGAATCGATCATCCTATATAATATGTGATATTATAGTTGTATGCATGTTTTAGATATAATTGTGTGAATCCGGCAAGCATACAAAATTTTTAAAAATGATGAGACAAATTTTTATAATTAAAAATCCCTCATTTTAAATATGATTTAAAATTGATATCAAGATAAATAAAGGAAATTTAAATTTGTTTAAATGTTCCTACCTTCCATCAACGATCAATGTATGAGATGCTACCCGCGGATACGGTCCGGCTCATATTATTGGGGGGGCCCGTTCGTCGGAAAGCTGTACATTGGATCGACACATGTTGTAAGTTGGGTGGAACTCCCATGGGATCGGCGCATATTATTGGGGGATCCACATGGCGACCGTCCATCACAACTTAATATTGATGGGTCATCTTGACATGTCACAATAATCGGCGTCATATTATTGGGCCCTTATTGGACATGAGGTAAAAACGTGGAGGTTGCTTTGGAAGCAATTGGGCTCTACCTTTTAAAAATTATGGTTGGCTGATATTATTCGGGACTATAAGTTTGTCAATTGGACTCCATGTTCTCACTAAGGAAAACAGTTTCCCATTTTCACTAGAGGGTAGTGAAATCAAATAGTGGGAGTGAGATTCATAAAATAAATTTCGCCTATTTTATGTCTTAGTAAATTGCTTAAACAATCACTATATTTGCCTGTTTCTTTTCAGTATTTCATACAATGAATTCGCGTAATCCACTTTTCTCGATCCTCGAACAAAATAAGTTGACTGGCGCAAACTATACGGAATGGTTCCGTAAGTTGAAGATTGTCTTGACTTCGGAGAAGATGCTCTACGTGTTAGAGAAATCTCCTCCGAAGGAAGCACCAGCTGACGTAAGTCCGGAGGAGTTAGCCAAGCTTGATACATGGTGGGACCATGATATCAAGACCAAATGCTATATGCAAGCCTCGATGTCTGATGAACTCCAGAGGCGATTTGAGGACACCGTGAATGCTGCTGACATTCACGTTCAACTCAAGGAACTTTTTGGGGCTCAATCGAGGGCTGAAAGGTTCGCTACTGTAAAGGAGCTAATGACGTGTCGCATGCGTGAAGGGACTTCGGTCCGTGATCATGGGGTACGAGTGATTTGGCTCATACAGAAGTTGGTAACTCTTGATTTGGTGTTGGAGCATGAACTCAACGTGGACTTACTACTTCTGTCTCTTCCTTCTTCGTTTGACGGATTTGTGGTAAATTTCAATATGAACAAGATAGAGGCCTCCCTTGAAGAGATGGTCAATATGCTTGTGACATATGAATCCACATTAAAGAAGGATAAACCGGCTTTCTTGGTGGGCTCCTCTTCTTCTGCAAAGAAGGGGCCAAGTACGAAGGGTAAGAAACGTTCTGCCCCACCCAAGAAAATCGAACCCGAGAAGAAGTACAAGACAAAGGCTTCAAACATGGAAAAATCCAAGGATGTTTGCCATTACTGCAAGAAGCCCGGTCATTGGAAGCGTAACTGCAAGGAATATCTAGAGCAGTTGCGAACTGCGAATGGTATGTTCTATATTGAAATAAATGTTTCACTTAATACTACTTCTTGGGTATTGGATACCGGATGTGGATCTCACATTTGCAATGATTTGCAGGTGATGACAAGAAGTCGCAGGCTTAGGATGGGTGAGACCCAGCTGAGGCTCGGAAATGGTTCCAGAGTTGAAGCAAAAGCCGTGGGAGATGTTTATTTAATTTTGCAGAACGGTTTTAAGTTACTTTTAAGAGATGTTTTATTTGTTCCGGATTTAATTAAAAACATTATTTCTGTTTCTATGCTTGATAGAGATGGTTATTCTTGCAATTTTGTGAATGGGATTTGCAATATTTACAAGAATGAATGTTTGATTGGAAATGGACAACTTGAAAACGATCTATACAACTTAAAACTAAAAGACGTTCCAATAAATTATGTTGATAAACCGGCAACAACAAACAAAAGGAAAATCGATAGCCAAAACCCGGCAAACCTTTGGCACGCTAGGCTAGGTCATATTTCCTCAAGGAGGATGAACAAGCTAGTGGGAGAGGGCATGTTTGATATGTCTGATATTAACTCTCTACCTACTTGTGAATCCTGCCTAAAAGGAAAAATGACTAAATCTCCTTTTAAGGGGAAACCTGAGCGTAGTCAAAATCTGTTGGATTTGATCCATACAGATGTTTGTGGTCCATTTAGAGTTGGGACTCAATATGGCCACACCTACTTCATTACCTTTACTGATGATTATTCAAGGTATGGGTATTTATATTTAATGAAATATAAGTCTGAAGCATTTGAAAAGTTCAAAGAATTCAAGGCTGAAGTAGAAAACAAGCTAGGTAAAAGTATTAAAGCACTTCGATCGGATCGAGGTGGAGAATACTTGAGTACCGAGTTTTTGGACTATCTAAAAGAGAATGGGATTCTCTCTCAGTGGACTCCTCCTATGACACCACAACTTAATGGTGTATCGCAGCGTCGTAATCGAACTTTTTTGGACATGGTTCGATCCATGATGAGCTTCACTGAGCTTCCACCTTCGTTTTGGGGCTATGCGCTTGAAACGGCGGTATTGTTGTTGAACAACGTCCACACTAAAGCAGTGGACAAAACACCATACGAGTTATGGAATGGCAAAGCTCCTAAGTATTCATACTTGAGGATTTGGGGATGTCCTGCTTACGTGAAGCGGACAGTGGGAGATAAGTTGGATAGTAGATCCAACTTATGTTATTTTGTAGGGTATCCGAAGAATTCAATCGGATATTATTTCTATTATCCTGCTGAAACAAAGGTGTTTGTTTCAAGGAATGCCACCTTCTTGGAGAAGGAGTTCTTATTGGATAAGAAAGGCGAGATGATGGAACTCGAAGAAATTCGAGAAGAACCCGAAATACAAAATAACGATCCTACACCTAAGGAACCATTGCTGGACACGCCTGCACCTAGAAGATCCGAGAGGACTTCTAGACCTCCTATTCGATATGGTCTTCTTCTTGAAGGGGATCAAGATGAACCCGATGTTGGATGTGATCCAAGAAACTTCAAGGAAGCAATTTCTGATGTGGATTCAAATTTATGGCTTGAAGCTATGCAGTCGAAAATAGATTCGATGCATACAAACCAAGTTTGGTCTTTAGTAGATCCTCCCGATGGAATTGTTCCAATAGGGTGTAAATGGATCTACAAGAGAAAGCTTGGGCCTGATGGTAAGGTATTGACCTACAAGGCACGATTGGTGGCAAAAGGTTATACTCAAAGACAAGGAGTTGACTATGATGAAACCTTTTCACCAGTTGCAATGTTCAAGTCCATAAGAATCCTTATTGCCATAGCTGCATGGTATGACTATGAGATATGGCAAATGGATGTGAAGACTGCTTTTCTTAATGGAGACATTAAGGAAGAAATCTATATGAAGCAGCCTGAGGGGTTCACATCCATGGGAAGCGAGCATAAGGTATGCAAGCTTCAGAGATCAATTTATGGTCTAAAACAAGCATCAAGAAGTTGGAACCAAAAATTTGATGAAACAATAAAAGATTTTGGTTTCATCAAGAATCCGGAGGAACCATGCGTGTACAAGAAAGTAGTTAAGGATGCTGTGACATTCTTAGTACTTTATGTTGATGACATCCTACTCATTGGAAATGATGTAGGGATGTTGCAGTCAACAAAGATATGGTTATCAGGTAGATTCTCGATGAAGGATTTGGGTGAGGCATCTTATATTCTTGGGATACAGATCTATAGAGATATATCTAAGAGAATGATAGGACTCACTCAATCAACCTACATCGACACCATATTGAAACGGTTTTCAATGGATGGGTCCAAGAGAGGACATCTACCCATGTGTCATGGAGTTTCTCTATCCAAGTCTATGTATCCCAAGACTGATGAAGAGATAGAGAAAATGACACATGTACCATATGCGTCAGCCATAGGTAGTATCATGTATGGGATGATATCTACCAGACCGGATGTAGCATTTGCTCTGAGTGTCACGAGCAGATATCAAGCTAATCCCGGTCAAATGCATTGGAAAGCCGTGAAGGACATTCTTAAGTACTTACGAAGGACTAAGAATATGTTCATGGTATATGGAGGAAGAGAACTAAAATTGGAAGGCTATACCGACTCTAGCTTCCAAAGTGACGTGGATGACTCGAAGTCAACCTCTGGATTTGTGTTCATGCTCAATGGCGGTGCTGTCTCTTGGAAGAGTTCCAAGCAGGACACCACAGCGGATTCCACCACTGAGGCTGAATACATAGCATGCATCAGCTGCTGCTAAAGAGGCCGTTTGGATGAGGAATTTCGTCCAAGAGTTGGGCGTCATTCTTGAAGTTGTTGGTCCAGTCCCGGTGTACTGTGACAACACGGGTGCCGTTGCTCAGGCAAAGGAACCAAGGTCTCATCAAAGATCCAAACACGTACTGAGGAAATACCACATCATCCGGGAGATTGTGGAAAGAGGAGACATCACTGTCGAAATAGTGGCCTCTGCAGACAATATCGCTGATCCACTTACTAAGCCCTTGCCAGGACCATTATTTGACAAACATCACGAAGCAATGGGTCTACGTAGTATGACTAGTTGGCTTTAGGGCATGTGGGAGATTGAAAGAGTGGGTGCCCGGTGAGCCAACTTGTGGCTAAGGGCTTTGATGACTCTTTGTATAAACAATCTTTTGTTTAATATAATTTACACTTTTATTAATGGCAATGACTTTATCTTTCTTCATATTGTTATATTGTGATATAATATTGTTGTTTTGATAAAGACCTTGAATATACTATAGTGTATGTAAGATGTGGTAGAACATGGGGATGTCTATCATGAAACACATCTTATAGTCACTGTATATTCTAAACTGTTCCTAGTCGATTGAGCCGTCCGATAATAAGGATAAGGATCGCTCGAGCTTGAGACTAGCATTTGCGATGCAGAGTACCATGTTTCATTGGTAAGGAACATAGAGATGTTAGAAGCATGCAAATGGATATTCATATGATGAATGATCGAACTACCCTATCCGGACTTTCCAAGTGGTTATCACTTATCGAGTGGATATAGTCCGCGGTTTTGGTTGTACACCATTAGTCCTTACTACTTGAGACATCATTGAGACTCTATATGCTAGTACTGTGCTTTGACTCGTTTACCGACTCTATTGGGGTCATCAGGTGTCGGGATTGGGTACAGTTACAACACATATAGGAGTCGATGCTTTGTTGTCAAGGATTCACCACATACTTGCGAGTGTGGATATCCTATGCAATCTGAGGAGATATTAGTGTGACGAATCTCTGGCCAGATTACATGATGTGATTTAAGAAATGGTTTCTTAGTAGCACATGCGATGTCACTATTTGATCTTCAAGATGCATTGCATAGTTATCGAATCTCGAGCGACTCTCGATATACCAATGGTTGTTGATTCGATCGGGATATATGGATGAAGGGACCGTACTGTACGCTAACCAAAATCTACTGGTTCTTGTAGGCACTATCAGTGATACCTAGGGAATCATGGGGCGATGTTGCTAGGCGCTCATACCATGATTCGATGGGCAAGTCGGAAATTGTTGTTCCGAGTCACAAGGAGTTGTGAGCCCACGGCTAGCTGTATCCCTGAACCATTGAGGGTCACACAGTGTAATGGATTTTTAATCCCCGTTGAGATAGTTAAATTTAAAGAGTTAAATTTAATGAACGAAGAAGTTGGACTTCTTATTTAAGAGTAGAGGAGTAAGATTTCCTAAAATGACATAGGGATGGCCATTTTTGGAAATCACTGAATTCGGATTCAGAAAAATTTATCTTGACTTTAAAAGGTGCAGAAATGGTTTCTGTGCACATTGGTGAAATCGGTTTATCAATCGGAGTCACGATGAATTTTATATTAATTTCTGAACATGCGGGCTTTGCTTGTCGGGCTTGAACTTATGACTAATGGGCCCTAAGCTGTTAGTGGCCTGCATTATAAATAAGTTATTGCAGTACATAAATTACAAACAATAGGTCACAAGGATTTTTCGAAAACCCTAGTCTATTTTTTAAAGGTGGCCGTCCCCCCTCTCTCCCTCTACTCGAGAAAAATCCAGCCTGTGATTTTGAATTACAATCTGGTTTAACGGATCAAATTCGTTAATCTCTTCGTAGAAAACTTCTGATAGATTTTCTAGTGCAATCTATCAGAGGGATTAAATCTCTGTTCGTGGACCTGATTGAAGAACAGTTCGTCCATCAGTTCCAGGGATATACAACAAGAGCAGAGAAATATGTTGGTGTCCAAAATCTCGATTCGAGATTAAAGGTAAAAATTTTATAATTGTTATTTAATTTTTACACACAAAATTTAATCGTAAAGATTTGATACCCAATATGGAATCGTTCCATATAATAAATATTTTTAAACTTCCGCTGCACCGGGTATCAATCTTGTTTGATCTGAAAGCCGCGTTCTTCAACATGTTCTTCACAGTAACTCGATTCAGCTGCCGATAGTCAATGCACAACAGCATAGACCCATCCTTCTTCTTTACAAAAAGAACAGGAGCTCCCCAAGGAGATACACTAGGACGAATGTACCCCTTGTCCAAAAGATCTTGTAACTGATTCTTCAACTCACGCATCTCTGATGGAGCCAGAAGATACGGTGCTCGAGAAATAGGCGAAGTACCCGACATCAACTCTATGCCAAACTCGACTTCCCTAGCAGGAGGAAAACCTGGAATCTCATCTGGAAATACATCTTGGAATTCATCCACAAGAGGAATACTCTCTATCCCAATACTCTCAGCGGACAAATCAACTGCATAGATAAGGTAGCCTTCCCCGCCAGACTCTAGAGCTCGACAGACTCTCAAAGCTAAAACCAAAGGCATCGGGGGTCGCGCTCCCTCACCATAGAAAAACCAGCTATCACTCCCATCCAGATGAAAGCGTACTAATCTTTGATAGCAGTCCACTGAAGCTCGATAGGTAGTCAGCACATGTATCCCCAAAATACAATCGAAATCGTTCATCGCAAGGACCATGAGATTCGTCAACAAAATGTTCCCTTTGAACTCTAAAGGGCAATCCATCACTAAACACTTGGCCAAAGTAGATTGACCCGTCGGAGTAGAAACAGAAACTACTACAACTACTGCAATGCATGGTAACTTATGCCTCTTAACAAAACGTGTAGAAATGAAGGAATGAGATGCACCAGTGTCAATAAGTACGATAGCAGGTATACCATAAAGTAGAAATGTACCTACGATGACCTTCTCATTCTCCTCCACAGCCTGATCATGCCTCAAGGCAAACACCTGACCAGAAGCCCGCGGCTTCAAATGAGAACTCCCAGCAGGTTGTCCCTGCAACCTCTGCTGAATGGTGGCCTGAGAACCTGATCCCGAACCAAAACCGCCTCCCCCAGATAGTGGACAATCCCTCCGGATATGACCAACCTCTCCACATCGGAAACAAGCTCCAGAAGCTCTAGGACACTTGTCTGACGGATGCTTCTTCCCGCAATGGTCGCACTTGTCCTTCTTCCCAAAGCGAACAACACCTCCAAAACCAGAGGAAGAAGTAGATCCTGACTTCTTGAAAGATTGGGCACGGGGACCCAAAGAACTAGCAGGCCTCGACTGAGAGAAAGACCTGTTCCGCCGAATGCTGTCCTCTGGCTGGTGACAACGGCTCACCAAAACCTCGTAGGACATGCCATCACCGACCGCCACACGGTCATAGATCTCAAGGTTAAGGTCCTGAAGGAACAGATTATACTTCATCTCAGAGCTGTCAGCAATCTTGGGGCAATAGGATAGCATATCAAAGAACTTCTACTGATACTCGTCAATAGACATGGCTCCCTGTCGCAGACTCAGTAGCTCGCCTGCCTTTGACTGACTGAGTGCAGGAGGAAAATACAGCTCTCAAAAGATGTGCGGAACTCGGCCCACGTGGCTACTCCTCTCGCCGATACAAAGGGTGCAGAAGTAAACCTCCACCAAATACGAGCTCGACCATCCAGAAGATAGCCAAGGGTCTCCATCTTCTGCTCCTCGGTGCAGTGGAAAGTCTGAAAAGTCATCTCTATGCGGTCTAACCAGTTCTCCGCATCCTCCAGAGACTCACCTCTAACCAAGGGCTTAGGTGCCATCTGCAAGAATCGGTGAACGCTAAAACGGTCCTCATCACGACGACGATGATAACGGTCCCGAAGACGCTCACGATCGTCATCTCCCCAGCGTCCACCTCCACTATCATGGCTACTCTGGTCATCGTAGTTCGCCATCTACAAAAGTACCTCACGGTTACCTTATGAAGAATCTAAATCCAAAGAATACTATGCATGCTTTGATACCATAAATGTAGTGACCCTTACCTGGATCACCTACTAAACAGAACTTAGGCATGCAATTAACTTAATTAAATAGAAATCAGAATTCAACTGCGGAAACCATAACATTTAAATCATGCAGTCACATAATGCATGCATACTCAGTCAGGATATCTCGAACAGTACTTTCGTACCTCAAATATTAGGCAAGTGCTATCAGCCCTAGGTTCACGCCTATAATCCGTGCTACACTGCCAAATGATACTACTATCATTATGGCGCTCTAAAAGCCTTAACTAATCTAAAGCACACTCCTAAATATTTTTAGGAAGCAAAAGCTATACCTTCGTTTGTCGTTAGCCCTTTTCTGTCGATTGCCTCAAAACTAGGCCACAGCTCCGCTACGATGCCTGGATCGCTATGCCACTTTCGGATTCCCGATGGGACGCCTAGAATTCCCTAGATCTGGACAAGAACGCTAAGGAATTGAGAGAGAAAAGGTGATTGGTGCGTCTAAATCTGAATCTCGGCCTTCCTATTTATAGACGGAGTTCGGGCCGTCCGAACTGGACTTCGGAGCGTCCGAACACAATCGGACCGTCCGAACACAATCGGACCATCCGATCTCGACTTTGGGTCGTCCGAACCCAATAATACGTCATTGCTTACATCAGAACAATGACGTCATCCATGACGACTGTTGGCAGCACGTTGGGAGCGTCCAAACCACTCTTCGGATCGTCCGAAACCTGACTTCGGACCTCCCGAACCCTGACTTTGGAGCCTCCGAACCCGATGACCCTCGAACCATTTTCGAGCATTCTGAATCCATTTCCGAACTCTGTTAATCCATTTGGGACTCCCTTAATCATGTTTTATTACATCTAAACATGATCGTATTATTAATTACTAAAAAATTGTTAATTCTGGATACAGGTTACTACAATTTATTACTCCTTTTTTGTTTACTCTATGTCGTTGATTGCATTATTAATTTTTGATTAGATGATTAGAACCGAGGTCCTCACATGGTTCTTAAAGATTTTTAACAAAACCAAACTCTTTGATAGCATCATCAAATCTGAAGTTCCAAATTATTGATGCCTCTTTGAGACCTTAAAGAGATCCCTGAATTTTGCACACCTTATGCTCACTTACCTTGGATGTAAACCCCTCTGGTTGAGACATATAAATCTCTTCTTTAATGTTGCCATTAAGAAAAGCTGTCTTTACATCCATTTTTCATATTTCATAGTCATACCATGTTGTTATGGCTAGCAGTATCCTAATGGACTTGAACATGGCTACTGGTGAAAAAGTTTCCTCATAGTCAATTCCTGGCCTTTGAGTATAACCTACCAATCGAGCTTTGAAGGTCAATATTCCAAGTTTCCTTTTGTAAATCCATTTACAACCTATGGGAACGATTCCATCAGGAGGATCTACCAAATTCCAAACTTGGTTGGAATGCATCGAGTCAAACTCTGATTGTATAGATTCAAGCCATTGGGATGAATCGACATCAGAAATAGCTTCCTTGATAGTTCTTGGATCACATCTAACTTCAGGGCTAACCTGATCACCTTCAAGAAGAAGACCATATCTCATAGGTGCTCTTGAAGTCCTTTCGGATCTTCTAGGTACGTGTATCTCAGGTATTTGATGCTCGGGTGTAAGATCTTCAGTGGGTTGTGCTTGAACCTCTTCAAGCACTACTATACTGTCTTTTCTATCCAATAGAAACTCCTTCTCTAAGATGGTGGCAATCTTTGAAACAAACACTTTTGTTTCTTTAGGAAAATAGAATTAATATCCAACAGAGTTCTTTGGATAACCCACAAAGAAGCATAAAATGGATCGACTATCCAATTTATCTCCCACTGTCTTCTTTACGTAAGAATATTTAGGAACCTTTCCTTTCCATATCTCATATGGTGTTTTGTTCACTACTTTATTATGAACATTGTTCAACAAAAGCACTGTTGTTTCAAGCGCATAGCCCCAAAATTATAGAGGTAACTCAGTGAAACTCATCATTCATCGGATAATATACATCAATATCCTATTTCGACGTTCTACAACACCATTTAATTGTGGTGTGCCAGAAGGAGTCAACTGAGAGAGAATTCCATTCTCTTTTAGATAGTCTTGAAACTAGATACTCAAATATTCTCCACCTCGATAAGATCGAAGAGTTTTAATATTTTTACCAAGTTGCTTCTCAACTTCGTTTTTGAATTCTTTGAACTTTTCAAAAGATTCTGATTTTTGTTTCATCAAGAACACATACCTATACCTTGTGTAATCATCGGTAAAGGTAATGAAGTAAGTATGTCCATACATAGTACCAATACTAAGTGGACCACACACATCTGTATGAATCAAATCCAATAGGTCATGTGCATGCTCGACTTTACCATCAAATGGTAACTTGGTCATTTTTCCTTTAAGACAAGATTCACAGGTTTGTAAAGAGCTTATATCGGTCATGTCAAACATGCCGGCTCCCACTAACCTATTCATCCTTCCTTGGGATATATGTCCAAGTCTAGCATGTCATAAGTGTGCGGGGTTGAGAATATCAACCTTTCTTTTTGTTGTTTGAATATTTTTAAATGGGATTTCTTTAATTTCTAAGTTGTATATATCATTTTCAAATTTTCCATTTGTAACCAACATTCATTCATGTATATTTTACAAAGCCCTTTTGCAAAAATACAAGTGAATCCATCTCTATCTAGCATAGGAATGGAAATGATGTTCTTTACAAGATCGGGGACAAATAAAACATCTTTCAAATACAACATGAAATTATTATTCAACAATAAATAAACATCTACAATGGCTTTTGCAGCAACTGTTGCTCCATTGCCCAATCTCAAGAAAGTCTCACTTTCTCGGAGCCTCTTGCTTTTGTTTATCACCTGCAAATCATTTCATAGATGAGAACCACATCCAGTATCTAATACCCAAGAAAAATAATTAATTGAAACATTTACTTCAACGTAGAATATACCTTTTTCAGAACATTTCTGAGCTAGGTAATCCCTATACTTTCGCATCCAATGCCCTGGCTGTTTGCCGTGATAGCATACATCGTCATTCTTGTCGGCTTTGGGAGCGTTCAACAAACACTTCTTCTGGGTTTGTTATTTCGGGTTGGAGCAGAACGCTTCTTGCCCTTTCCTTTAGCCCATTTCTTCGCACGAGACGAAGAGCCAACTAGGAGAGCCGGTTTCTTCTTGCTTCAAATAAAGTCAGCATGTTGATCAAATCTTCGAGGGTGGCCTCAATCTTATTCATGTTGAAGTTTACCACAAACCCATCAAAAAAATCTGGTAAAGACAATAGCATGATGTCAACTAAAAGCTCATGGGGAAGTACCATTTGTGAGACCTCGGTTCTAAACAACTAATCTCGGATAAACAACAATTAATCAACCCAGAACCCAAGTTTAAAAGCAATCAAAAGTTTTTTTTTTTAAAGAACGCCTCGCGCCCGAGCGAGATAGCCATCTTGAGCGCGCGCAGGCTACTCAACCCGAGCCCAAACGAGGGCTCGCGCCCGCGTGAGGTGCCATGCTCGTGCGCGTGTGGGCCAACAAACCCGAGCCCTCTGGGAAGCCACGCGTGCGCGCGAGGCACTGTTGTAACACGCGTTCTCTGATCACACGGATGTGAACCTGGAGCAGCGGAAGTTTAAAAATTTTATTTTTTTCGATATGGAACGATTCCATATCGTGGGTATCAAATCCAAACGATTTAAATCTTGCAAGTAAAAATATAAATTCACAATTAAAATATTTTTACCTCTTCAAGCTAAGGCTTGATTCTGGACTCCAACATATTTAATCTGCTCTTTTTGTAAATCCCGGGAACCGATGACTCGCTCGATCAATCTCCGGAATTAGGTCCACGAATAGAAAACAGAAACCCTCTGATTGATTGCACTAGAAATCAATAAGATGTTTATCGTAGAGAATAAACAGATTTGATCTATCAATTCCGAATGTAATTTTTCAGAAAAATCACAAACTGAATTTTCTCAAAAAGGGAGAGAGGATTTCGAAAATCCCCTTGAATTATTATGTGTAATTTTTGAAATTGCAAGGAGAGAATGAAGTGTTGTTTTCGAAAATTACACACACATATATATATAATTTCTAGACTGGATTAAGTTATAATTGTATTAGGACACTAACTCCTTAGGGCCCACAATCCATAACTTAAGCCCAACAAGCCAAGCCCGTTATTATAGAAATTAATATAAAATTCATCATGACTCCGATTGATAAAACGATTTCACCAATGTGCACAAAAACCATTTCTGCACCTTTTAAAGTCAAGATAATTTTTCTGAATCCGAATTCAGTGATTTCCAAAAATGTCCATGCCTATGTCATTTTAGGAAATTTCACTCCCTTTAGTTAAGAATTCCAACTTCTCTTTCATTAAATTTAACTCTTTAAATTTAACTATCTCAACGGGGTTTAGTAATACATTACTTGTGTGACCCTCAATGGTTCAGGGATACAGCTAGCCGTGGGCTCACAACTCCTTGTGACTCGGAACAACGATTTCCGACTTATCCAAAGAATCATGGTAAGAGCGTCTAGTAACATCGCCCCATGATTTCCTAGGTATCACTGATAGTTCCTGCAAGAACCAGTAAGTTTTAGTTAGCGTACAGTACAGTCCCTTCATCCATATATCCCGATCGAATCAACAACCATTGGTACATCGAGAGTCGTTCGAGATTCGATAACTATGCAACGCATCTTGAAGATCAAATAGTGACATCGCATGTGCTACTAGGAAACCAAGTAACCTAAATCACATCGATTACTCTGGCCAGAGATTTGTCACACTAATATCTCCTCAGATCGCATAGGATATCCACACTCGCAAGCGTGTGGTGAATCCTTGACAACAAAGCATCGACTCCTATATGTGTCGTAACTGTACCCAATCCCGACACCTGATGACCCCTTAGAGTCGGTAAACGAGTCAAAGTACAGTACTAAAATATAGAGTCTCAATGATGTTTCAAGTAGTAAGTACTAATGGTGTACAACCAAAACCGCGGACTTATCCACTCAAATAATAATAACCACTTGGAAAGTCCGAATAGGGTAGTTCGATCATTCATCCTATGAATATCTATTTGCATGCTTTGAACATCTCCATGTTCATTACCAATGAAACGTGGTACTTGACATCACAAATGCTAGTCTCAATCTCGAGCGATCCTTATCCTTATTAGCGGACGGCTCAATTGACTAGGAACTGTTTAGAATATACAGTGACTATAAGATGTGTTTCATAATAGTGATCTCTCTTTATTCACTATCTCATCTTACTTACACTATAGTATATTCAAGGTCTTTATCAAAACAACAATAGTATATGACAATATAACAATATGAAGAAAGATAAAGAAAATGCCATTAATGAATGTAAATTATATTAAACAAAGATTATTTATACATAGAGTCATAAAAGTCCTTAGCCACAAGTTGGCTAACCGGGTACCTACTCTTTAGATCTCCCACTTGCCCTAAAGCCAACTAGTCATACTATGTAATCCCATTGCTTCGTGATGTTTGTCAAGCAATGGTCTTGGCAAGGGCTTAGTAAGTGGATCAGCGATATTGTCTGTAGAGGCCACTCTCTCGATAGTGATGTCTCCTCTTTCCACAATCTCCTGGATGATGTGGTATTTACTCAGTACGTGTTTGTATCTTTGATAAGAACTTGGTTCTTTTGCCTGAGCAACGACACCAGTGTTGTCGCATTACACCGGAACTGGACCAACAGCTTCAGGAATTACGCCCAACTCTTGGACGAAATTCCTCATCCAAACGGCCTCTTTAGCAGCAGCTGATGCTGCAATGTATTCTGCCTCAGTGGTGGAATCCGCTTTGGTGTCCTGTTTGGAACTCTTCCAAGAGACAGCACTGCCATTGAGCATAAATACAAATCCATAGGTTGACTTCAAGTCATCCACGTCGCTTTGGAAGTTAGAGTCGGTATAGCCTTCCAATTTCAATTCTCTTCCTCCATAAACCATGAATATATTCTTAGTCCTTCTCAAGTACTTAAGAATATCCTTCACGGCTTTCCAATGCATTTGACCGGGGTTGGCCTGATATCAGCTCATGACACTCAGAGCAAAGGCTACATCCGGTCTGGTAGATATCATCCCATACATAATACTACCTATGGCTGACGCATATGGTATGTGTGTCATTTTCTCTATCTCTTCGTCAGTCTTGGGACACATAGACTTGGATAGAGAAACTCCATGACACATAGGTAGATGTCCTCTCTTGGACTCATCCATTGAAAACCTTTTCAATATAGTGTCGATGTAGGTTGCTTGAGTAAGTCCTATCATTCTCTTAGATCTATCTCTATAGAACTGTATCCCTAGAATATAGGAGGCCTCACCAAAATTCTTTATCGAGAATCTACCTGATAACCATATCTTCGTTGACTGCAACATCCCTGCGTCATTCCCAATGAGTAGGATGTCATCAACATAAAGCACTAAGAACGTCACTGCATCCTTAACTACTTTCTTGTACACGCACGGTTCCTCCGAGTTTTTTGATGAAACCAAAATCCTTTCTTGTTTCATCAAATTTCTGGTTCCAACTTCTTGATGCTTGTTTGAGACCATAAATTGATCTCTGAAGCTTGCATACCTTATGCTCGCTTCCCATGGATGTGAATCCCTCGGACTGCATCATATAGATCTCTTCCTTAATGTTTCCATTAAAAAATGCAGTCTTCACATCCATTTGCCATATCTCATAGTCATACCAATCTTCTATGGCAATAAGGATTCTTATGGACTTGAACATTGCGACTGGTGAAAAGGTTTCATCATAGTCAACTCCTTGTCTTTGAGTATAACCTTTTGCTACCAAACGTGCCTTGTAGGTTTGTACCTTATCATCAGGCCCAAGTTTTCTCTTGTAGATCCATTTACACCCTATTGAAATAATTCCATCGGGAGGATCTACTAAAGACCAAACTTGGTTTGTATGCATCGAGTCTATTTCCGACTGCATAGCTTCAAGCCATAAATTCGAATCCGCATCAGAAATTGCTTCCTTGAAGTTTCTTGGATCACATCCAATGTCGGGTTCACTTTGATCCCCTTCAAGAATAAGACCATATCGAATAGGAGGTCTAGAAGTCCTCTCGGATCTCCTAGGTGTAGGCGTTTTTACTGAAGGTTCTTGAGGTATGGGATCGTTATTTTGTATCTCGGGTTCTTCTCGAATTTCTTCGAGTTCCATCATCTTGCCTTTCTTATCTAATAAGAACTCCTTCTCCATGAAGGTGACATTTCTCGAAACAAACACTTTTGTTTCAATAGGATGATAGAAATAATATCCGATTGAATTCTTCGGATATCCTACAAAATAACATAAGGTGGATCGACTATCCAACTTATCTCCCACTGTCTGCTTCACGTAAGCAGGACATCCCCAAATCCTCAAGTACGAATATTTAGGAGCTTTGCCATTCCATAACTCATATGGAGTTTTATTCACTGCTTTGGTGTGAATATTGTTCAACAACAATACCGCCGTTTCAAGTGCATAGCCCCAAAATGAAGGAGGGAGCTCAGTGAAGCTCATCATAGATCGAACCATGTCCAACAAAGTTCGATTGCGACGCTCCAAAACACCATTTAGCTGAGGTGTCATAGGAGGAGTCCACTGAGAGAGAATCCTATTCTCTTTTATATAGCTCAAAAACTCGATACTTAAGTATTCTTCACCTCGATCCGATTGAAGTGCTTTAATACTTCTACCTTGTTTGTTTTCTACTTCAGCCTTGAATTCTTTGAACTTTTCAAATGATTCAGACTTATATTTCATTAAATATAAATACTCATACCTAGAATAATCATCAGTAAAGGTAATGAAGTAGGTGTGACCAAATTTAGTACCAATACTAAATGGGCTGCAAACATCCGTATGGATAAAATCAAACAGATTTTGACTACGCTCAGGTTTCCCTTTGAAAGGAGATTTAGTCATTTTTCCTTTTAGGCAGGACTCACAAGTAGGTAGAGAGTTAATATCAGACATATCAAGCATGCCCTCTCCCACTAGCTTGTTCATACTCCTTGAGGAAATATGACCTAGCCTAGCATGCCAAAGGTTTGCCGGGTTTTGACTATCGATTTTCCTTTTGTTTGTTGTTACTGGTTTATCAACATAATCAACTGGAACGTCATTTAATTTTAAGTTATATAGATCATTTTTAAATTGTCCATTTCAAATCAAACATTCATTCTTGTAAATATTGCAAATCCCATTCGCAAATTTTAAAGAAATATCTTCTCTATCAAGAATAGAAAAAGAAATAATGTTTTAATGAAATCTTGGTACAAATAAAAACATCTCTCTCAAAATATAGCTTAAAATTGTTTTTGCAAAATTAAACAAATGTTTCCCATAGCTTTTGGATTCAACTCTAGAACCATTCCCGAGCCTTAACTGGGTCTCACCCATCCTAAGCTTACGACTTCTTGTCATCACCTGCAACTCATTGCAAATATGAGATCTACATCTGGTATCCAATACCCAAGAAATAATATTAAGTGAAACATTTATAAAATATATCCTTTGTAGTTCGTAACTACTCGATATACATTATTTGCAGTTGCGCTTCCAGTAACCGGGTTTCTTGCAGTGATGGCAAACTTATTTAAATTTTTCCATCTTTGCATGTATAATTTGGCCTTGAGATCATGGTCCTACCATTTCTCTAGTTCGGCCAACCTTTCCGAAGTTAAATCAGCCGGGGCTGTTTTTCGGAGGAGCCTTTTCTAACACTTAGAAATTTTTTTCCGAACTCAGGACAATCTTAACTTATGGAACCATTTCATATAGTTTGCGCCAGAAAGTTTGTTTTGTTAGAGAATTGAAACATGTGGATTACGAAGATTCATCATAATGATATACTGAGATGAAACAGACAATAATAGATGATTGTTTAATTAATTTACTAAGACATAAAATATGGCGAAATTTATTTCATGAATTTCACTCCCACTTTTTTAACGATTTTCACTACCCTCTAGTGAAAACGAAAAACTATTTTCTTTAGTGGGAACATGGAGTCCAATTGACAAATCACAGTCCCGAATAATATCAGCCAACCATAATTTTCAAAAGATAGAGCCCAATTGCTTCCAAAGCAATCCCCATATTTTTACCTCATGTCCAATAAGAGCCCAATAATATGACGCCGTTTATTGTGACATGTCAAGATAACCCATCAATATTAAGTTGTGATGGACGGTCGCCATGTGGATCCCCAATAATATGAGCCAATCCCATGGGAGTTTCACCCAACTTACAACATGTGTCGATCCAATGTAGAGCTTTCCGACGAACGGGCCCCCCAATAATATGAGCCGGACCGTGCCCGCGGGTAGCAGCTCATACATTGATCGTTGATGGAAGGTAGGAACATTTAAACAATATTTAAATTCCCTTTTGTTAATCTTGATATCAATTTTAAATAATATTTAAAATGAGGGATTTTTAATTTTGAAAAAATTGTCTCATCATTTTAATGTTTGTATGCTTGCGGGATTCATACAATTTAGTCTAAACATGCATACAACAATATTATCATATATTATATTTAGGATGATCGACTCCAATACTAATCGACTCGTGGTTTCCAATCACGAGTCTAAGTCCAATATTAGGTGATATGCAAGTATGCAATGCAATTCTATTACATTGAGCTTCCAATTTACATTTCTTCGGTCTTTCTTGTCTGCTGGGCCCACCTTTGTCTTCAAATCTTTATCTCCCACTAAGTCTAATGAATTTACAATAAATTTCGATGACAAGTAGGGGATACATATTTAAGGGTGGGAACGGGCCATAAACCAGACCCACTTTTTATTACAAATGACAATTCAAATTGGGCCATAAACCAAGCCCATTAATAAAACCCAACAACAATAAAAACAAATGTAAATAACCTAACATACACCTACAAAATTGGTCATGGCAATCGATCATCCTTTTATCCAATAATTAATTCAATAATTAAATAATTGGATAACATGCAATGACATCATAATTAAAAAGATAAAATCAAATTTTATCTCATCCTTTCATAAGATCATATCTTATCATCAATTGTACCAAAATAATTAATTTTATAAAATCTAATTTAACGGATAAAATTTATAAATTTTCCAAAAATTCAAATTTATCCAAATATCAATTTTAAAAATTTCGGACTCAAACAATTTGATCAGATGCCACGTGGACTAATAAAAAATAATTTTCGATCGGACCAAAAACTAAAATTTCAAAAATTTAAAAATCTGCAAAAAATAAAAAAATTTAATTTTTCGGGCTGCCCGGGATGTTCCCGGGCAGCCCCGCCCCCACGTGGGGTGTAGGACAGCGATCTCACTGCCCTTGGGCAGCGATCATGCTGCTCGGCAGCAACAATTGCTGCCCTTTTGAGTAGCGATCTCGCTGCCCCGTTTTCCTGTTCAAATTTAATTTTAAAAATTTTTCGTTTTGTTTCAAAAACCGAGGCTAAAAATTTTGTACAATCAATTAATTTTAATCGTTTGATCAAAGTACGACCTGGCTCTGATACCACTGTTTTAACACGCGTTCTCTGATCACACGGATGTGATATCCGGAGCAGCGAAAGTTTAAAAATTTTATTTTTTTCGATATGGAACGATTCCATATCGTGGGTATCAAATCCAAATGATTAAAATCTTGCAACTAAAAATATAAATTCACAATTAAAATATTTTTACCTCTTCAAGTTAAGGCTTGATTCTAGACTCTAACAGATTTAATCTGCTCTTGTTGTAAATCCCGGGAACCGATGACTCGCTCGATCAATCTCCGGAATTAGGTCCACGAATAGAATACAAAAACCCTCTGATTGATTGCAATAGAAATCAATCAGATGTTTATCGTAGAGAATAAACTGATTTGATATATCAATTCAGAATGTAATTTTTCAAAAAAATCACAGACTGAATTTTCTCAAAAAGGGAGAGAGGATTTCGAAAATCCCCTTGAATTATTATGTGTAATTTTCGAAATTGCAAGGAGAGAATGAAGTGTTGTTTTCGAAAATTACACACATATATATATATAATTTCTAGACTGGATTAAGTTATAATTGTATTAGGACACTAACTCCTTAGGGCCTACAATCCATAACTTAAGCCCAACAAGCCAAACCCGTTATTATAGAAATTAATATAAAATTCATCATGACTCCGATTGATAAACCAATTTCACCAATGTGCACAGAAACCATTTCTTCACCTTTTAAAGTCAAGATAATTTTTCTGAATCCGAATTCAGTGATGTCCAAAAATGTCCATCCCTATGTCATTTTAGGAAATTCCACTTCCTTTAGTTAAGAAGTCCAACTTCTCTTTCATTAAATTTAACTCTTTAAATTTAACTATCTCAACGGGGTTTAGTAATCCATTACTTGTGTGACCCTCAATGGTTCAGGGATACAGCTGGCCGTGGGCTCACAACTCCTTGTGACTCGGAGCAAAGATTTCCGACTTACCCAACGAATCATGGTAAGAGCGTCTAGCAACATCGCCCCATGATTCCCTAGGTATCACTGATAGTGCCTGCAAGAACCAGTAAGTTTTGGTTAGCGTACAGTACAGTCCCTTCATCCATATATCCTGATCGAATCAACAACCATTGGTACATCGAGAGTCGTTCGAGATTCGATAACTATGCAACGCATCTTGAAGATCAAATAGTGACATTGCATGTGCTACTAGGAAACCAAGTAACCTAAATCACATCGATTACTCTGGCCAGAGATTTGTCACACTAATATCTCCTCAGATCGCATAGGATATCCACACTCGCAAGCGTGTGGTGAATCCTTGACAATAAAGCATCGACTTCTATATGTGTCGTAACTGTACCCAATCCCGACACCTGATGACCCCTTAGAGTCGGTAAACGAGTCAAAGTACAGTACTAGCATATAGAGTCTCAATGATGTTTCAAGTAGTAAGGACTAATTGTGTACAACCAAAACCGCGGACTTATCCACTCAAATAATAATAACCACTTGGAAAGTCCGAATAGGGTAGTTCGATCATTCATCATATGAATATTCATTTGCATGATTTGAACATCTCAATGTTCATTACCAATGAAACGTGGTACTTGGCATCACAAATGCTAGTCTCAATCTCGAGCGATCCTTATCCTTATTATCGGACGGCTCAATTAACTAGGAACTGTTTAGAATATACAGTGACTATAAGATGTGTTTCATAATAGTGATCTCTCTTTATTCACTATCTCATCTTACTTACACTATAGTATATTCAAGGTCTTTATCAAAACAACAATAGTATATCACAATATAACAATATGAAGAAAGATAAAGAAAATGCCATTAATGAATGTAAATTATATTAAACAAAGATTGTTTATACATAGAGTCATAAAAGCTCTTAGCCACAAGTTGGCTAACCGGGCACCCACCTCGCTCGTGCGCGGCAGACCTGGGCACAAAAGCACTGGCTGAAAAACAAAGATTTCGCGCTTACTTCCGACGTACGTTCGAATACAACCAATAACACAGGGTATAGAGAATACACGAAATCAAACATGCTTTCATCAAGCCTAAGAGAAACAAGAATCTAAATCGATACAAAACCACATGCTTTGATTCTAGATTACAATCCGAATACAACAAATTCGAAGAACAAACATAACAAGTTCGAGATCTAACATGCTTCAATCCTAAACTAGATAAACATGTTGATTTTACTTCTAAACTGAGTCCCAATACTAACTCTCCCTCTTGCTATTAACCAGGTCTTCGCTGACTCGATCCTGCCCCAAATGTTGCCAAGTACACATACAAAACAAAGCAACAGCCGGATAAACCGGTGAGAATGAATATCCTAGTAAAAGCAACATAATAAGTAATACAACAACAAACATGCTTTCAAGGTAACAACGTAACCAATATCATCGTAATGAAATGCATGTCTTTAAATCGGGATATCAATTCTGATAAACAAGGGATTGCTTCTGTGCTTTTTGGGATCCCGAGGATGAGACCACATAACGACTCACCGACTCTCCCAATTGAGGTGGTGTCACGTATCCCAATCCCCTAGATTTCGGTGCGACTATGAGGAGTATGCTGACACTAGGTAAACTTCTACAACCCAGGCCACTCGCAACATAGCCACCAAAACGTCTAAACAAAAAGGGCTGTTCTGCCCGCTGAAATCAAAGTTGGCTCAAGATAAATGCATAACAAAACATAACACATAAGCCATATAACCAAACTCAATTAATCAACAAAATACGAGTTCCACATGCTAGAACAAGTATTAATGCAATATGTGATTTTAAGGGAAACTCGAGAACCTACTATCCCGAGTATGCTATCCCGCTACGATGACTGCTTTTACTTTTCAATGCAGCAGTTCCAACTCTGGATAAGCTACAACAAAAGATTGTATCAAAGACTATACAATCTAACAACTACGGTTCAACGTAAATCTCTTTACCGTTATTCGTCCAATCTCTTGATGATCAAATGCTGTTAACACCGGGCTTGACAAACTCCAAACGAATCTGTTCAGATACAAATAGAAGATCAACAACGACGATCAACACACAAGCCAAAGATCAACAACTCAAAATGGTTCAAATCTCCAAAAACTCAAACCGGCGGCATAACGGCTATAACTGAACCAACCGGAAACGCAGACAACAGTTCAATATTGATATCAACCAAAATCAATTCTAATACAACAATAACAAGGCAATTACAACAAATCTCAAAACCTCATTTTTCGAAAATGGCTTCCAAAAATCATAACAATTCCGAATGTTGCTCTATTTCAAAACCGACAGATAATAAACGCTCATAACTCTGTCAAGAACAACATACTCGAATCTCGAATGATTCTAACAACATCCAAAAAATAGAATGTATCCGATCGTAGAAAAACTTACGATAGAACGAAGCTCTCGCAGCCGTGATCGCTAATTTGCCTTCAGAAATAAATTCTAACGGACGGATAGTGCTCGGGGAGAAATCTGAAAGCTTGGGAATCATTGGAGGCGGCTTCAATGGAGTCTAGGCGAGATGGGGAGAGATGGAGTGAAAAATATTATTCAACACTTGCTTAAATATCTAACAAATCCAATATTTGCGTTTTAGTCCCTGAAAATTCCAAAATTTGCAAAATGGACCCTGATCAAAATTAAGTCGGCTCTTGAATTGTGGAAAATTTGATTATACAATTCTCCACCTCTAAGAAGAGATTTTGTCCTCGAAATCAAAAAGAATCACAACTCATAAGATAGAATAAAGAACTAAAGACAGTAAGAAGAACTCACGTCATCCGAATAACTCAGGAAAACGTTGTCTCATGTCGGATTCTGTCTCCCAAGTTGCTTCCTCGACGCCGTTAAGGCTATACTGCACTTTCACCAACGGAATCAACTTAGTTCTGAGTTGCTTCTCCTTTCGATCAAGGATCTGAATCGGTCGCTCGAAATAGCTCAGAGTCTCGTCTAACTCGGCTTCGTCAGGCTGAAGAATATGAGAAGGATCTGGATGATACTTCCGCAGCATAGAGACGTGAAAAACGTCGTGAATACCAGATAAAGATGGAGGAAGTGCAAGTCTGTAGGCAAGATCGCCTATCTTCTCGAGAATCTCGTACGATCCGATGAATCTCGAAGATAACTTTCCTCTCTTCCCGAATCTAACGGTGCCTTTGAAAGGTGAAATCTTCAGAAATACTCGATCTCCCTGATCAAAACTCAGAGGTCTGCGTCTGACATTAGCATACTTCGCCTGTCTATCCTGAGCTGAATTCATTCTAGACTGAATGATCTTAACTTGTTCTGCCATATCTCGAAGCATATCCGGTCCCAAATCAGGTGACTTGGACAAATCTTCCCAAAACAAAAGAGATCGGCACTTCTTGCCGTACAAAGCCTCAAAAGGCGCCATACCGATACTCGCTTGGAAGTTGTTATTGTAAGAGAACTCGACAAGAGGCAAGGAATCTTGCCAAATAGTGCCAAATTCTAGCACTACCGCTCGAAGCATATCTTCTAACGTCTGGATAGTCCGCTCTGACTGTCCATCGGTCTGAGGATGATAGGCTGTACTCAGATGCAATCGAATACCAAGTGCCTCCTGAAGACTGTGCCAAAAGTGTGACGTGAATTAGGGTCTCTGTCTAAAACGATCGACTTCGACACCCCATGAAATCTCACAACATTGCTAACATACAACTCAGCCATCTGATCATGACGATACGTCATCCTGTACGGAATAAAACATGCAGACTTCGTCAATCGGTCGATCACTACCCAAATAGCATCGCATCCTCGAACAGATCGCGGTAGTTTCGTGACGAAATCCATAGAAATGTGATCCCATTTCCATTCAGGAACAGATAGACTGTGCAACAGACCACCCGATTGCTTCTTTTCTGCTTTCACTTGTTGACAGTTCAAACACCGAGATACAAACCTCGCAACATCGCTCTTCATTCTCTTTCACCAGAACTGGTTCTTCAGATTGTTGTACATCTTACGACCTCCAGGATGAACACTGAACCGACTGCAATGAGCCTCTCGGAGAATACGCTGTCTCAACTCCGAAATATCTAGCACAACAATACGGTTATTCACGAACAAAACGTCATCTCTAACCTGGAATTCAGACTGATGCCCCAATCTGACTTTCTCCACTGAAACCTGAGTGCTCGGATCAGTCTTGTGTGCTTCTTTGATTGCAATAAACAACTCCGGCTTGGCTTGAATATCAAACACTCTAATAGTCTTCCTATCTGTTTCAAACTCTAAACCAGAAGTGCAACAATCATCGATCAACTGAGAAATACCAATAGTATAAAGAGATAAAGAACAAAGCTTTCGGCTCAAGGCATCTGCAACTGCATTCGATTTTCCCGGATAATACTTGATTTCACAGTCGAAATCCTTCAACAGATCTAACCATCTTCTCTATCTCATATTCAGTTCTGCCTGTGAAAACAAGTACTTAAGACTCTTATGATCAGAAAAGATCTCAAATGACTCACCGTAAAGATAGTGACGCCAGATCTTCAGAGCAAAAACAATTGCAGCTAATTCAAGATCATGAACCGGATAACGAGTCTCGTGCGGCTTCAGATGCCTTGATGCATACGCTATCACATGCTTATGCTGCATAAGAACTAAAGCGACCCTACCCAGATCCACTACCTAATCAAAGTTAAGAGCATAATTAAGCATGCATTAAAATAAATCGCTGCGGAAGACTTAAATAAAAGCAGACCGGCAGAATACAACCGGTTAAATAAATTTGATTATACAACCCAATCGAATAAATAAACCCTAAATGCAAAAACCTACAGTTAATCTCGCTGTCTTCACTGGTCGCTGGCCAATCCAAGCTCCTGGTGCTCCACCCTGCACCTACACCTGCCCCATCGAATGGGGTGTCCAGATACACAGAAAATACTGGGCGTGAGCTCTAAGCTCAGTACGAAAGAACTGGGTAAAACATACAAACATGATGCATGCAAATGATAGGGTATCCATATCTGGGATAACTGTATACAACTGCTCAGTAATGGCGCTAGGACATGAGTGGTACAACTTGGGGAGCAAACCCTGTGTACACTGCTCATTCCTATAGGACGTGGACTGTGTCCCCATATGCTAATCACCCATGACCCGTCAGTCACTAGGCACTAGACATCACCCGTCCAGACAGGGCTGAGCGGCCCTACATGGCTCATCTCACAAGATGGAAAGACACAATATGATATGCACATGCTGCATAATAATATGACACACAAATGCAACATATAAGCATGCAAAACCCGCTGGCTATCTCAGTCTGTACTTAAGTACCTTACTACAGGCAGTCCTAGCAATCCCACTCTAGGTTCCCAGCCTATCATCAACTCTACAATGCAAATATCCATGCATCATTATTTAAGCTCTAAAATCCTTAACTAAGCTATTGCATACTCCTAAATAATTTAAGGAGACCATAGCAATACCTGCGTCCGTCGTCAGCCCGCTGATGACAATTGTCTCAAAACTAGGCCACAGCTCCGCTACGACGCCTGGATCGCTATGCCACTTCCGGATTACTCATTGGATGCCTAGATCTCCCTAGATCTGAGTTAGAAGGCTTAGGAATCAGAGAGAAGAGAGGGAAATGTGCACTTGAAAATGAAATCTCGGCCCCCTATTTATAGACGAAGTTCAGAGCCTCCGAACCCGGTTCGGAACGTCCAAACACGATCGGAACCTCCGATCCCATCTTTGGAGCGTCCAATCGCCTAATATTACGTCAGCCATGACGTCACTTTGCTGACATCAGCGATGACACATGCCCTGATCCCGATCGGAACGTTCGATCTCACCGACGAAGCTTCCGATCTCGATCGGAGCCTCCAATCCTGACTTCGGATCCTCCGATCCTGTTCGGAACCTCCTGACTTGGTTCGGAGCTTCCGAACCCTCCGGACCCTCGGGACCTTCCCGGCTATTTTGAGTGTCCTTGATCCATTTCTGGACTCCGTTAACCCTTTAGGAATTTCCTTAATTACGTTTTACTTAATCCAACATTATTACGCGATTAATATACTCATTAATCGCTAATTACGGATACGGGTCACTACAAGAACACAAACCAAGCCTCGTTTAGAAGCATCATAATAGACTGTGAAACCTCCAGTACCTTTCGGAATAGAAAGAATCGGAGCACTGGCCAGTCTCCTCTTCAGATCAACAAAGCTAGTCTCACAATATGTAGTCCAGATAAAAGGCGCATTCTTTTGAGTCAGCTGGGTAATAGGCTTGTCAATAGTTGAAAATCCCTCGATGAATCGACGATAATAACCAGCTAAACCCATAAAGCTTCGGATCTCAGGTACGGATGTCGGTCTAGGCCAATTCATAACCGCTTCAATCTTGCTGGGATCGACAGAAATGCCATCTCCAATAATAATATGACCGAGAAAGACAACTCGATCCAACCAGAATTCACATTTAGATAGTTTGGCAAACAATTGCTCAACTCGCAAAATCTGCAAGACGATTCTCAAGTGCTCTGCATGGTCAGTAGGGTTCTTCGAGTAGATAAGAATATCATCGATGAAGATAATGACGAACTCATATAAATAACGCTGAAAGATACGGTTCATAAAACCCATAAAAACCGCTGGTGCGTTAGTCAAACCGAACGACATGACTATAAACTCGAAATGACCATACCTCGTTCTGAATCCGGTCTTAGGAACATCTTCCTCCACACTATTAGCTGATGATAACCTGACCTCAAATCAATCTTCGAATAGACAGAAGAACCCTGCAACTGATCAAAAAGGTCATCTATTTGGGGTAAAGGATACCTGTTCTTGACTGTAGCCTGATTCAATTGATGATAGTCGATACAGAGCCGCATAGAACCATCCTTCTTCCGAACAAACAGAACAGGAGCACCCCAAGGCGATACACTAGGTCCGATGTATCCCTTGGCAATCAAATCCTCAAGCTGCTCCTTCAACTATCTCAATTCAATAGGTGCCATACGATAGGGAGCATTGGAAATAGGTTGGGTATCTGACACCAAATCGATGCTGAATTCGATCTCTCGAATAGGCGGTAATCCAGGAACATTTTTCGGAAACACATCAGCAAAATCTCTAACCACTGGTATATCAACCAATTCAGGGCTAGATTTCAGTACATCAACTGCATAAACCAAAAATCCTTCTGCACCTCTCTGTAACAAACGAGTCATAGATAACACTGAAATCAAAGGAATTCTAGATCGAGAACCCTTACCAAAGAATTTCCACTCGTCTGCCATTTCAGGTCTGAACCTGACAACTTTTAAAAAACAATCGATTGTTGCCCTGTACTGGATTAAAGCATCTATACCATCAATAGAGTCAAAATCTGACAGCCCAAGTACAATACAGTCGAATTTTAACAAATTTCCTTCAAAACAAAGTTCACAATTCCTGACTAATCGGACAGAAAAAATTCCTCCACCCAAAGGTGAAGTAACAGCTACTACAGTAGGCAACAACTCAGTAGGCAAAGCATGCAATAACACAAATTTCTCAGAGATAAAGGAATGGGATGCACCTGTATCTATCAAAACATGAGTAGAATAACCGAAAATTGAACAGTTACCTGCTATAACATCGTCAGGTGCTGCCTGAGCCTGATCCTCTGTCAGAGCAAAGACTCGTGCCTGCTGTCTCGGAGACTGGTTCGCACTAGGGTTACCTCCCTGTCTGTTCTGCTGCTGAGGCTGGAAAGAGTGAGCTGCAGAAGACTGTCTCTCAGGCTGAGCTGTAGGTCTAGATGAACTCCCACTCTGAGCTCGATCTCTACTACACTGAGGGCACACTTTGGAAAAGTGTCCCGGTTGCTGACAGGTGTTGCAGTTCCCGAAGACTCCCACACACTAATCCGGTGAGTGTCTTCCCCCACACTTGTTGCAATACATGGATAAAGATCCAGAACTCTGTCCTGAACCAAATTGTTTGGAACCATTGGAATTAGAAGAACTGTTCCCCTGCCTCTTGAACTGTTTCCCCCTTGCTTTGTACTGATCCCTTCTGTTTCCCCCACTGTTTCCACCTTCATACCTCTGCTGTTGGTTCTGATACTGAGGTGGCTAATTCTGATGCTGAGATGGTTGGTTCTGAGACTGTCTCTGCTGCTGAGACACTATCTGATTACCTCTCTGTCTCCACAATCCTGCTTCAGCTCCCTTTGCGTGATTCATGGCATCCGCAAAGTTATCTGGCCTAGCAGTGTTCACCAATGTGAAGATGTCGGGATTCAAGCCGTTGATGAACTGATCGGCTTTGGCTTCTTCACTGTTGGCAATGTGCGGTGAAAAATGCAACAGACTATCAAACTTGGCTACGTACTCCTCAATGTTCAGATTCTCTTGCCTCAGATTGGCAAACTCTACTCCCTTGTCCTTTTAGTACGAAACAAGGAAAAACCGCTTATAAAACTCGGTTTTGAAAAGAGACCAATCGACAACTGTACCTCTGTTCTCCAAGGATCTCTTGGTCGTGATTCACCAGTTCTTGGCCACATCACGAAGCTGATGAATGACTAACCTGGTTCGGCAGTCATCAGTATAATCAATGGAATCGAACAACTGATCAATGTCATCCAACCAACTCTCACAGTCAACTGGGTTCTCAGTACCCATCAACAACGGCGGATTAAACGACTGAAACCTCTTCAGCAAGGTTTCCATGGAGTAGCTGTAGCATCCAACTGATCAACTTCAGTGCTAGCTTGTTTAGTCATAGGAATGACTGGCGATGTGTTTCTGTTAATCACTCGACAAAGACCCATATGATAATCAAATGTTAGGACACAAGATATCTCAATCTCTACAATTCGGTGCCCTTACAGCCGCTTGGAATACCGGATACCAGTCGATAACAGAAGCAGTTATATCTCAAATAGTTCATGCTTTATAAATTAAATCACAAAATCATGTAATTGAATTAATTCTCAAATAATAAAGCATGCTCTCATGGAATTAAATAAACAATTAAATAATTCAAACACATGCGAGGAGCCAGTACATGCAGACTCGAACTACCCCGCTCACTCTAGTTCAACCAAGAATCTTAACGCTTTGATATCACTTAATGTTAGACCTCGGTTCTAAACAACTAATCTCGGATTAAACAACAATTAATCAACCCAGAACCCAAGTTAAAAAGCAATCAAAAGTTTTTTTTTTTTTAAAGAACGCCTCGCGCGCGCGCAAGCTGCTCAACCCGAGCCCAAACGAGGGCTCGCGCCCATGCAAGGTTTCATGCTTGGGCACGCACGGGCCAACAAACCCGAGCCCTCCAGGAAGCCACGCGCGCGCGCGAGGCACCACCTCTCTTGCGCGCGACAGACCTGGGCAGAAATTCTCAGGCTGAAAAACAAAGATTCCGCGCTTGCTTCCGACGTGCATTCGAATACAACCAATAACACAGGGTATAGAGAATACACAAAATCAAACATGCTTTCATCAAGCCTAAGAGAAACAAGAATCTAAATCGATACAACACCACATGCTTCGATTCTAGATTACAATCCGAATACAACAAATTCGAATAACAAACATAACAAGTTCGAGTTCTAACATGCTTCAATCTTAAACTAGATAAACATGTTGATTCGACTTCTAAACCGAGTCCCACTACTAACTCTCCCTCTTGCTGTTAACCAGGTCTTCACTGACTCGATCCTGTCCCACCTGTTTCCAAGTACACATACAAAACAAAGCAACAGCCGGATAAACCGGTGAGAATGATAATCCCAGTAAAAGCAGCATAATAATTAATACAACAACAAACATGCTTCAAGGTAACAACGTAACCAATATCATCGTAATGAAATGCATGTCTTTAAATCGGGATATCAATTCTGATAAACAAGGGATAGCTTCTGTGCTTTTTGGGATCTTGAGGATGAGACCACGTTGCGACTCACCGACTCTCCCAATCGAGGTGGTGTCATGTATCCCAATCCCCTAGACTTCGGTGCGACTATGAGGAGTATGCTAACACTAGGTGAACTTCTACAACCCAGGCCACTCGCAACATAGCCCCCAAAACGTCTAAACAAAAAGGGTTTTTCTGCCCGCTGAAATCAAAGTTGGCTCAAGATGAATGCATAACAAAACATAACACATAAGCCATATAACCAAACTCAATTAATCAACAAAATACGAGTTTCATATGCTAGAACAAGTATTAATGCAATATGTGATTTTAAGGGAAACTCGAGAACCAACTGTCCCGAGTATGCTATCCCGCTACGATGACTGCTTTTACCTTTCAATGCAGCAGTTCCAACTCTAGATAAGCTACAACAAAAGATTGTATCAAAGACTATACAATCTAACAACAACTATGGTTCAAGGTAAATCTCTTTACTATTCTTCGTCCAATCTCTCGAATCTCGAACGATTCTAAAAACATTCGAAAAATAGAATGTATCCGATCGTAGAAAAACTTACGATAGAACGAAGCTCTCGTAGCCGTGATAGCTAATTTGCCTTTAGAAATAAATTCTAACGGACGGATCGTGATCGGGGAGAAATCTGAAAGCTTGGGAATTGTTGGAGGCGGCTTCAATGGAGTATAGGCGAGATGGGGGAGAGATGGAGTGAAAAATATTATTCAACACTTGCTTAAATATCAAACAAATCCAATATTTGCGTTTTAGTCACTGAAAAATCCAAAATTTGCAAAATGGACCCTGATCAAAATTAAGTCGGCTCTTGAATTTTGGAAACTCTGATTATCTCAAATAAGCTTAATTAAGATAAAAACGGGGCGTTACACCATGTCTAGGCTTACAAATCGCTCAATGTACGCAATCATGCGGACACCATGCTCATGAACCGAAGGCCCTTCTAGCATATGTGTAGTCATGAGTGCCTTTACGGCTGTGAACCTTTCAGCTCTTTTTTGTGCACCATACAACTCTTGTAGGTGTATGTGAATGTCAGCAGCATTCATAGAATCTTCAAATCCCCTTTGTAGTTCATTTGACATTGAAGCCAACATATAGCACTTGGTTTTAAGATCATGGTCCCATCACGTCTCAAGATTCTTCAACAAATCAGGGTTGATGTCCTTAGCTGCCTCTTTTGGAGGTGCTTTCGTTAGTACATATGTTAACTTCTCCGACGCGAGTACTATTTTTAGGTTTCTTAGCCAATCGGTGTAATTTGGTCTAGTAAGTTTGTTGGTATCGAGGATAGCAGATAGTGGACTGCGATGAGCCATATTCGAAATATTTACTGAAATTAGAAACAGATAAAATGTTACTGATTATTTAATCAATTTAATAAGACATAAAATATGGTCTTTTATTTTATGAATTATCCTCCCACTTTTTTGACATTTTCACCACCCTTTAATAAAAACGGGAAATCATATTTCTTCAGTGAGAACATGAAGTCCAATTGGCTAATTTTGATCCCTGAATAATATCAGCCGATCTCAATTTCCAAAGGTAGTTTCCAAATACATCCAATGTAACCTTCATGTTATTCGCCTCATGATTATATATTAGCCCAATAATATGACGCCTCATATAAATTTCATGTCAGACCTACCCATCAATGTCGAGTTACGGTGGTCGGTCCAATAAGATCCCCCAATAATATGAGCCGAAGTCATGGGAGCTCCACCTAACTCACATCACGTATGTCAGTGGAAGTCACATGGGCAGCGTTCATCATGCAACCATTGTTGATGGAAGGCAGGAATCATTAAATAATTTAATTTTCTCTTTAACGGTCTTGATATAAATTTTGAATCATATTCAAAATAAGAGATTTTAATTTTGAAATTTATCTCATCTTTTGAACATTTCAAAATCATGCCATGTTTGTAGTATGTTTGCCGGATTCATGCAAATTTGTTATCGTATAACTCACATACTGATTTACTATATATATCGCATATATATCATAAATATTTAGGATGATCGATAACCGAGAGCTATGTCGATCCTTGTTTTACCGAGACAAGGATCTAGGTCGTACCCTAGATAATGCAGGTATGCAATGCAATCCTATTACATTGTATCATTTATTTTACACATCTTCGGTCTTCAATTTTGATCATCATCTCCATCGCCTTCACTAATTCTAATGTCGTACATTAAAATTTCATGGCACATAAAGGGATACATCACAAGCGGTGGGGATTGAGCTATAGAACAAGCTCATTATGCAATGATAATTCATATTTACAAAACCAAATGATAAATAAATCCTAGAATTCACTAGCACATTGGTCATGGTTCTCGATGATCCACGGAATAATAATATCATATATTATATAATCCATCAAGTGATGTATCTTGTAATTTTATCACTAACCGCCACAATTATTAAACGAATTAATAAATTAAATAAACTCCTTTATTTAATTTCTAATTATTTTAATAATAATTGATTTCTTGTAAAACTCATTTTACTATAAATAATTAAAATCATATTAAAATTATTTATTTCATAAGAAATTATTCAAAATTTTAAAATTATAAAAATCGCATCGGGCCCAAAACGCCTTTCGAAAAACCCATGGACGAGGCGGCCCGAAACTTTTCCGGGCAGCCCGCACCTACGCTCATATGATGCCCGAACAATTCGGGCAACCTTGCAATTTGATTGGTCAATATAATTAGGGGTGATTTTTCGTTATATCTTACTACAAATATTGGTATGAAAAAAATTCATATCGATACCGATAGTAAAATTTCAAAATTTGGTACATAAAAAATCCATATTGATACCGTATACATACCGAAAAAAAATTCGATATACCGAAAAAATGTCTCTATATCGAAAAAATTTCGGTACGCTATGCCAAAATTCCAATATTTCGGTACGGTATGCCAGCCCTAAATATTATTATTGATACCATGAGGTGACATTCAACTATTGGATGCATAATTCATCACATCTAGTGATTGAATGTGTGGGGATCCGGTTGCTAATCTCATCTTAGGGAAATAAACGATTAATAAACAATTAATCGAACAATAAAAGAATATTCAAACTAAAAGCTAATTTTTTTTTTTTAAAAAAAAAAACTGAGCACCTCGCTCGATCGGATAAATTCAGCCGATCGAGCGGGCAACAAAGTCCAGCTCTCGGGTCTGAATCCATATTGGTCTCGCTCGATCGGTGAAACTCACCCGATCGAGCGAGCCCAAAAGCTCAATACTCTGTTTTTGCAAACACAGGGCTCGCTCGATCCGCAAAAGTCACCCGATCGAGCGGGCTCCAAATTCTTGAAATTCTGCTGCAACTTAATGCTGTCAAACTTGGAATATAAAGACATATAGTCTTATACAAACTAAAAAATAATATACATGCATTGACAAATAAATCCTAACTCATAAATACATCAATTCATGAATATAAACTAGGATTTACGAAATAGAAACATGTACAAGATTCTTTGTCTTCTAACATGTTATTAACAATACATATCATCTGCTTAAAACTCGAGTCACCACATGCTATGACTCTTCTCGATCTATCCAAACCAACTCTAGCTTGATCATGCCCCAACCTGATGCAATGCACACATACAAACAAAGCAACAGCCGGATAACTCCGGTGAGAATAAATCTTAGTATGAAAGACATGCATATACATCATTAACGCATATGGAATCTATATGCCATAAAACTCTAAAATCATAAAACATGTAATAACATGTAGATCATAGAATCATCATCGACTCTTAAATTCTTACACATAACGATTCATCTAAAGCAATAGCATATAAAGCATAATAAAACCTTCATATCTAGAATGGCATATCACAACATGCTAGCATTTATAACTGCATATTCTAAACCATAGAAAACTCTAGGTTAATGCATAAATGCAAAGCATGTGCCAAGAAATAGCCTATCAAATCTGATACCAATAATCTTAGTTCTTGGGATCTCGGGGAATAAAATCTTTAACTAACCACCGACTCTCCCAATCGAGGTGGTGTTAAATATCTCAATTCCCCTTACTTTGGTGCAACTATAGTGAGTCATCTAGCTCTGGATATAAATCTATATTCCGTGCCATGAGTCATCTGACTCTGGAAGTAAATCTACATTCCATGCCACTCAACTACAGTTCTCCAAACGTCATATGCACTCTAGGCCATTCTGCCCTCTGTGCTATTCAAGGTAGGGTTCAAGATGAATGCAACATAATCTGTATGCATTAATCAAATAAATACTGATAAACATCTTGAACACATAAGTCAATATTCATAGCAACAAAAGCAAGTAAATCACATAAGAGCACTTAAACAACTAAGTATGTGATTTCCGGATAACTCGAAAACCACCACGTTCTCGAGTTGTTCTACCTGGCAAGAATAATTTCAACTCATACCATTCATCGCGATTCAAACCTCTTGAATCTGTTTTCAATGCTGATCATCTCAACGCTAGCCAAATCGGTCATCAAAATTTGATCATTTCAATCAGTGCTACTTGAAGGTGTTTTTTAACTGCAAACACTTCAAGTCATTCGAACTCGAACTCGTCGATTCAACTTCGATAATCTTCAATTCAAATCTGAAATAGATTATACCATATCTAAACATCAATTCCAATCTGAATCGATGATTCTTTAAAGCTTATACAATTCAAATCTTGCTAATACGATCGGAATTCAAACCGACGTCGCAACTATCCGAGTCCGATAATCTTTCGATTCAAATATCATCATATCTACATTCTCAACATAATCTCATATTCAATTCATTCACAATAAACTTGAAGATGAGCTCTAGATATTTAGAATGCATATCAATTCAAAATCTTGAACCGGCAGCATAACGGTACAATTTCGGTCTTTCCAAAAGCTTAAACATCAATATGACAATCATATCAATCTCATATCATCACCAATTCTACAGCTAAATTTCGAAATATGCAGCCCCATAATTTCAGAATTTCAACAATTCTTTCAAAAATCGAAAACATGTTCAAACGACGATCTTTTCACGATCCGCCTTAGATATGCTATCGTCGTATATGCTATAACATGTATATACAATCAAATCATAATTCTAACAAAAACTTAAAATTCAAACATGGTAGAACTTTATAAAACTTACGTCAAAACGTAGCACTCGGAGCTGTGATCGCAAATATATGTTCAATCGGAAATTCTATCGGGCGGATCAAAAGATATCGAAGTTTGAAATCTCAAAATTGGCTTGGAACCCTTTTCTCTTCCTCTCTCGGTTTCTTGCTGGGTTTCTGATCACTTTATTGTATTTACACGTTTTCTATATCAAGTTGCAAGGAGAATTGCATTTTGGTCCTGAACTTTGGCATAATTGCAAATTAGTCCCCGGACAAGCGATATAATTCAATTTCAATCCTAAATAATTTAAGAATATTAGAATTTAATTCTAAACTCTAAATATTCTCAAATTAAATATTCTCAAATTAAAATTAAATCATTTCGGACCTTATCGCATTTTAGTCCTTGAACTACTCAATATTTGCAAATGGGTCCTTGCTCGAATTCCATCCTCATATTAAATCCTTGATATTTTTAATCTTGGAATTACATCTTAAATTCCATAAATATCAATTCAAATATTTTTAATCTTTTACTTTAAGAATTCCGGATATTAAAATCTTAAAATCCGAAAATCCTCAAATTAAATATTTCTGACCCGAAATTGAAATCTCTAATTTCCATATTCTTAAATTCATATTTTTACTTTTATTCGAAATTTAATTCTTAAATCCCGTAATTAAGAACTTAATATTTTCGGGCCTTACAATTCTTCCCCTCTAAAGAATGATTTCGTCCTCGAAATCGCATTCGATCTTACTGCTGATTCTCGTAATCTGTATAGCTGACTGAAGTAGTACGAACTTTAATTCTCTGAGCTTTCGATATCTATTCTGATATCTTCTCTTCTATTGTATCTTAATCTTATTTCTGATTGCTTCTGCAAAACATATAATCATTGAGTCAACTTAGATCTAAGTTGCTCTTTCTCTTAATCTACCTCTGCTTAGGTTAGTCTGCCTTGCTTTCAATCTTATTGGCTTACATATTCTAGCTGATATTCTTCAGCCAATGCATATGGATAACAATTCATCTATCTGAAAATTCATGATTGAGTATTAATCAACTAGCTAGATCAAATACTTATAGCTTCTAAAATCTCTTTCTGAACCTAATGATGCTTGGGAAAGAATTTCTTTTCTAATCATTCTGTTCAGGCTTCACATTTCTATCTGTTACTCATTTTCTCATTCTGTCTATGCTGTTCTGTTCTTATTCTGTTCAAAGCAATCTTCACATTCGCTATCATTTCGTGACTCATAGCTGGTCTGATAGCTGATATTTCTGAAATTTTATTTCAATATAAAGACAATTCTGTGTTTCTGATCAATCAATCATCAAAATACTTTCTTTATATCTATCAAATAGCTGTCACAGGAATCATAGTAATCAAATGGCAAATAATCAATCAATTAGTACCGAATCTAGTACTATCGTTCTGAGAATATCCTCGCAAATCTGGATAATCACATCTGATAATCCACTAATCAGAGGATGGTATAATGAAATCTCATACAACGAAACACTCAGAACATCTGACAATCAATGCCACAATCTAGAAAACAAATCTAAAGTCTCTATCTCGACAATAGAGTTCAAGAATTCCTGTAATCTGATCATCTTGCTAAATACATGACAAGTATCTTCTTATATTTGTATCATATCTAATACAACATATTCATGAATCTGTCAAAATCTACTACACTCTAAACCACAAAATCATGACGATTCGTGTAGATTCAAACTAAAGTCGTTAACAAAGTTGATCTGTTTTCAACTCTTATGTAACTAATTTTTTACATAAACCACTTGTGTTCTTCTTTTCTGCTTCTTTTACTGGAATTTTCGTATTGGTAATGGTAATTCTGTCGTATCTGCTTTCAGTTCTTCTTCCAATACTGATTTCCAAGTAATGACTACATGTAAGGCATACATGTTTAGACAACTGAATAAATATTAAATATGTTTCAATATGCCTCTTTCAGAATCTGATATTCCATATCTAGAATATCTGGCATAATCAAACGATTAATCACCACAAACATTCATCTGTTCTGCTCTGCTGTCTTATCTCTTATCTTAATCTAGCGTTCTCAATCAATCTGTTGCTTTTATCTGTCCAAACTAATTCGAGTTTAGCTTGGATCACAACAATTCTGATTGTTTAAGTATCTGCCAAGCATAAACATTCAACAAGTACAGATCTGTACCCAATAATTCCAGCAATTAGCTAAAACACAGAAATCTTACTAGTATTCTGAATCTGAATTTCTATCAGTTACGAGCCAAATACTTCAAGATACACTGAATAAATTCATCAAATAATCAAAATTCTCAAATCTCAGCTCAAAGGAACTTGCTCAAATCAAGATCATCCAAAATTACATATTCTGAATGATAAAATCTGCTAAGTGATACCATATCACTTGCATCATAAAAATCAAGAAGAAGGAATCAAATCAGACTCTAGTAAAAAAAAAATAAGAGTCCATCAAACTCGATCGAGGTCGAATACAAAAACCTCAGAATCGATAGAAAGAAATTCAAGAATCACGATTTCTATGATGTAATAGCTTCAGCAAAATTGAAGATGACGCTCAACTGTAACTGATCTTTCTTGTTCTCTATTGACATGAGTTCAGTTATTAATTCTTAGCAGACAATAGTCGAATATAATCTTTTCGAATTAACTTATTTTCATAGAATTAATCATCATTTCAGTACTACATAACTCTGTTCTACTCAATCTTCTAGCTGTTTCTGGAGTTCTTCAGTTCACGTAATGCTCTTCAATACAAGTTGTCATAAAACCATTGTACTAGACACCACTCTATATAGAACTGCATTCATGTCATAGAAAAATCGATATATGTCATTGAACTATTTCTGTACATTCTAACCATTGACATATCTGTCAATTCTAGGTTAATTCTGTACTAGTTCAATATATCGACTAGACTTCTACTGACATTCTTCCACGATCATCGTGATATAAACAGTACCGACATAATAGAAATTTATTTCTGCAACTCATATCAAATAGATCTCTACTCATTGTTATTGCTGATCTAACTTAATCACTGCACATAATCAATCAATTCTTATCTGATACTCAGTTATTGCATTAATATCTATAATGCATATTCAATCTTATTTCCTCAAGTCTGCATTTCATCTTCTCTGTCTAATCATTCAAATGCATTTCTTCTACTCAAAGGCAAAAATCTCAGCAAATATATTGAATAAAGGCTCATCAGATACGGATTATAGCATAACAAATCACTAATCTATGACTGTATACTATGCAATCAATATATAAGCGGTTAACTAGAATTAACTCACTTACCTGTAATATTCTTATCTGATACAACTTGAGCCTTTCAATCTTTGCTACTGTTGCCACCATCTCTTGCTTCATAGCTATACTGCTATGGAATTTGTAGTGGAGGTGATGATCATAATTGTGAGGCTTGAATAAACATTCAACTCTGCCTCGTACTACCGGTTCATGATTTCGTTCTTCTGGTACTGGCTTGAAATCAACTTATGCTTCTAGTCTGCAAAGTTTACTGTTCTATCTTCTTTAGCATATACGGAAAGAAACAATTCTGTTTACTTACCTGCCAAACAATTTCAGTACTTCTTCTGGCAACTTCACCAACTTCTTGCTAAGTCTTGAAGTTGATATAAAATCAAGCTGATTCTATGTTCATCTGAATATTCTTTTCTTGAACAACTGATCTAGCTCTTCAAATCAACTCATTTCTAGACATAGCATATTCTGTATCTTTCTGAGTTGGTGAGTCATAGCTTTGGAGTTGTTCAACTCACATACTCCTCAGTGCATCGGCTCAAAAACTTACCTCAACACTGTTCTGTTCTATTTGCGGTTCTGTTCTGTCTGAGGTTCTCATACTCTCTGCATCATCTGTCTTATTCAATACCAGAAGCAATATATATGGCAGAGATTATAAAATACAATTGCAGTATAACATACATATAATCTTATGCTTCTGAATAGAACACATGCTTGCAAATTCTCATGCTTTTCACATAATACATGCTTGCAACGAATTCATTTATTCTAATGAATTCAAGAAATCATGCATACATATCAGCATATAAGCATGTAATTCGCATATCGATAAAGCAATCAATGTTCAATCAAACAATCATCGTCGCATACAATTCTGTAAAGCAAGTAAAGCAATATCATGCAATAATATAAATGCATGCGACTCAATCTACCCCGCTCAACTTCTATCTTATTCCAAGACTTTAAGCTCTGATACCACCTGTTGTGGGGACCCGGGTTGCTAATCTCATCTTAGGGCAATTAACAATTAATAAACAATTAATCGAACAATAAAAGAATATTCAAACTCAAAGCTAAATTTTTTTTTTTTTTAAAAAAAAAAAACTGAGCACCTCGCTCAATCGGGTAAATTCAGCCGATCGAGCGGGCAAGAAAGTCCAGCTCTCAGGTCTGAATCCATATTGGTCTCGCTCGATCGGTGAAACTCACCCGATCGAGCGAGCCCAAAATATCAATAATCTGTTTTTGCAAACACAGGCCTCGCTCGATCCGCAAAAGTCACCCGATCGAGCGGGCTCCAAATTCTGGAAATTCTGCTGCAACTTAATGCTGTCAAAATTGGAATATAAAGACATCTAGTCTTATACAAGCTACAAAATAATATACATGCATTGACAAATAAATCCTAATTCATAAATACATCAATTCATGAATATAAACTAGGATTTACGAAATAGAAACATGTACAAGATTCTTTGTCTTCTAACATGTTATTAACAATACATATCATCTGCTTAAAACCCGAGTCACCCCATGCTATGACTCTTCTCGATCTATCCAAGACAACTCTAGCTTGATCATGCCCCAACCTGATGCAATGCACACATACAAACAAAGCAACAGCCGGATAACTCCGGTGAGAATAAATCTCAGTATGAAAGACATGCATATACATCAATAACGCATATGGAATCTATATGCCATAAAACTCTAAAATCATAAAACATGTAATAACAAGTAGATCATAGAATCATCATCGACTCTTAAATTCTTACACATAACGATTCATCTAAAGCAATAACATATAAATCATAATTAAACATTCATATCTAGAATGGCATATCACAACATGCTAGCATTTATAACTGCATATTCTAAACCATAGAAAACTCTAGGTTAATGCATAAATGCAATGCATGTGCCAAGGAATAGGCTATCAAATCTGATACCAATAAGCTTAGTTCTTGGGATCCCGGGGAATAAAATCTTTAACTAACCACCGACTCTTGCAATCGAGGTGGTGTTAAATATCTCAATTCCTCTGACTTTGGTGCAACTATAGTGAGTCATCTAGCTCTGGATATAAATCTATATTCTGTGACATGAGTCATCTAACTCTGGAAGTAAATCTACATTTCATGCCACTCAACTACAGTTCTCCAAACGTTATATGCACTCTTGGCCATTCTGCCCTTTGTGCTATTCAAGGTAGGGTTCAAGATGAATGCAACATAATCTGTATGCATTAATCAAATAAATACTGATAAACATCTTGAACACATAAGTCAATATTCATAGCAAAAAAAGCAAGTGAATCACATAAGAGCACTTAAAAAACTAAGTATGTGATTCCGGATAACTCGAAAACCACCACGTTCTCGAGTTGTTCTACCTGGCAAGAATAATGTCAACTCAGACCTTTCATCGCGATTCAAACCTCTTGAATCTGTTTCCAATGCTGATCATCTCAACGCTAGCCAAATCGGTCATCAAAATTTGCTCATTTCAATCAGTGCTACTTGAAGGTGTTTTTCAACTGCAAACACTTCAAGTCATTCGAACTCGAACTCGTCGATTCAACTTCGATAATCTTCAATTCAAATCTGAAATAGATTATACCATATCTAAACATCAATTCCAATCAGAATCGATGATTCTTTAAAGCTTATACAATTCAAATCTTGCTAATACGATCGGAATTCAAACCGACGTCGCAACTATCCGAGTCCGATAAGTCTTTCGATTCAAATATCATCATATCTACATTCTCAACATAATTTCATATTCAATTCATTCACAATAAACTTGAAAATGAGCTCTAGATATTTAGAATGCATATCAATTCAAAATCTTGAACCGGCGGCATAACGGTACAATTTCGGTCTTTTCAAAAGCTTAAACATCAATATGACAATCATATCAATCTCATATCATCACCAATTCTACAGCTAAATTTCAAAATATGCAGCCCCATAATTTCAGAATTTCAACAATTCTTTCAAAAATCGAAAACATGTTCAAACGACGATCTTTTCACGATCCGTCTTAGATATGCTATCGTCGTATATGCTAGAACAGGTATATACAATCAAATCATAATTCTAACAACAACTTAAAATTAAAATATGGTAGAACTTTATAAAACTTACGTCAAAACGTAGCACTCGGAGCTGTGATCGCAAATATATATTCAATCGAAAATTCTACCGGACGGATCAAAAGATATCGATGTTTGAAATCTCAAAATTGGCTTGGAACCCTTTTCTCTTCCTCTCTCGGTTTCTTTCTGCTTTTCTGATCACTTTCTTGTCTTTACACGTTTTCTATATCAAGTTGCAAGAAGAATTGCATTTTGGTCCATGAACTTTTGCATAATTGCAAATTAGTCCCCGGACAAGAGATGTAATTCAATTTCAATCCTAAATAATTTAAGAATATTAAAATTTAATTCTAAACTCTAAATATTCTCAAATTAAATATTTTCGAATTAAAATTAAATCATTTCGGATCTTATCGCATTTTAGTCCTTGAACTACTCAATATTTGCAAATGGGTCCTTGCTCGAATTCCATCCTCATATTAAATCCTTGATATTTATAATCTTGGAATTACATCTTAAATTCCATAAATATCAATTCAAATATTTTTAATCTTTTACTTTAAGAATTTTGGATATTAAAATCTTAAAATCCAAAAATCCTCAAATTAAATATTTCTGACCCGAAATTGAAATCTCTAATTTCCATATTCTTAAATTCATATTTTCACTTTTATTCGGAATTTAAATTTTAAATCCCGTAATTAAGAACTTAATATTTTCGGGCCTTACAGAATGTCACCTTATATTGGGCACATTAGGTGAGCATGAAAAGTAAACAACATAACAAAACTCTCTCTATATATATCATAATTATATGACCCACAGTTGCAATCAAAGCAATTTCAAATTGCAATCAATCCACGCTGCAATTTGCAATCAAATTGTAATTTGCAATTCACAAAAGTTCACGAATTGCAGATCACGACAATTCGTTAACTGAAATTAAATTTTTTTTATTTTATTAAAATTTTGGAAAAAATAAATTTGAAGGCGTTGCAATTTTGCTGAATTTTCTTATACGGTTAGAAATAAAAATATTCAATATGAAATAAATCATACGGTATAGAGAACACGGTTCTGATACCATTGCTGGATCTCGGTTCTCTCGTGCCCAAGACGCATCAGAAGTTTAAAATTTTTTATCTTGACGTTCAAAATAATCTTGGACACTCGTATGATTTAAATAACATTCGTAGGGAGTTTATGAAATTATACCTTCGGTGAACAAATTCACTGGACTCCAACTATTTCGAAAAATTGAAAATAGCTCTTGTTGTATATCCCTACGAACAATCAACTGGATTTTCTCCTTTCTTCAATCTCCGAATTAGGTTCACGACTGGATTTCTTGTTCCTCTTCTAAATCGCACTTAAAAATAGAAGAGATTTTGTGTTGAGATTGAATGAAGAAATTGATCGTATCAATTCTTCTGAATGGCCGAATAGAAAATAGAGAGCAAAAGAGGGAGAGCCTCTCATGTTATGGCCGTCTGAATTAATTCATACTCACTACTGCCCCTCTATATTATTGCATCTAATGCAATCAATTGCAATATTTCATCTAATGCAATAAATTGGGTGTCGGCCAATAATTTTTTTATTTAAATATATAATATAAATATTTATAATAAAAATATGGTCCCACCATATTTTATATATATATATATATATGTGTGTGTATATTTCATGGGTGGTTTTTTTAATCCAAGTACAACTCGGAAAAAATTAATTAAACTTTTTAAATAATTTTTCATGATAAACTTATACTTTTATAAGTCTATTAATCATGCAACCATTACTTTTCTCTCAAAAATTTCTATAAGCTCTTATAAACTATTTATAAGTTTATCTATCGATCCAGTCAAATTTGTTTATCATAAATTCAACTATTTGAATTTATTATCTCAACAGAAACAGGAAAAATCAGTACTTGTGTGAGCCTCAATGGTTCAGAGATACAGCTAGCTGTGAGTTCATAACTCTTTGTAATTCATGACATTTTTCTTTATGTGGGCTTACCCTTATTAGCCCCATTTTATGTATCAACTCCTTGATCATAAAATGTCAGAACTCATTTTTGATTTGACCTATCGAATCATGGTAAGAGCGTCAAGTAGCATCATCCCATGATTCCCTAGGTATCACTGATAGTGTCTGCAAGAACCAGTAGATTATGGTTAACGTACAGTACAATCTCTTCATCTCATATATCCCGATCGAATCGGCAACCATTGATATATCGAGAATTTCCTATGATTCGATAACTATTTTATATCATTTTGGATAATGCATAGTGATATCGTATATACAACTAGAGAAACCATTTCTCTAAAACATATATCATGCTCTGGCAAGAGACTGAATACACTATCATTTACTCAGATCATATAAAATATCCACAGTTTATAAATGTGCGGTGAATTTCCGACTACAACCACTGACTCTCATGTATATCATAGCTACACCCAACAATGCCACTGTGGTGCTCTCCTGGAGCTAGTAAACTGGTGAAAGTGCAGTATTAGTACATAAATCCTAGTATTGTCTCGGGTCATAAGGACTAATGGTGTACAACCATAATGAAGACTTCATCCACTCAAAAAACTGATAACCACTTGGAAAGTCCTACGTGAGTAGTTCAATGAACACATACTATGTGTCATCATCTGTGTGACGCCTAGAATTTCTTAATTTAAGTTCATGTCTTATCAGTCTTTAATATTTATGATTTTAATTATTTTGACTTTCTATGTTAATTGGCTAAATATTATATTTTTTTCTCCCGCGCATTAGAATTTATTATTTTTTACTTTTGCGAAAAATTAGCATTTTAATTCCTGGACTAATAAAATAAATTTAATATTTTAAATTAGGATTTTTAAACTTGTATTTTTATTTAGTGCGATTTAATTTATAGTCCTAATTGCTAGTATTGGTTTAGCACTTTTTAAAAGTGTGTTGCACTTTTTCATGAATTTCATACACTCCTATTTTTCTAAGGTTTACCTACCTATACACTTGAGTTCAAGATTTAATCCTAGCCACACACACATACACTCAAAACTCGCACAACACATGCACACACACACACAAAGCGCCGACCTCCCTTGTTCTTCATGGAATCTGTTGGCTTCGCTTCTCTTCTTCATTAGCTCTTCAATCTTCATTTCCTTCTCCGGTGAATCACTCCAAGCAAGCTAGACGAGCTGGTTTTTCCCTTTTGAGCTCGGTTTCATCTCACTTTTGGGCACCTAGCAAATCACGGCCACAGCTCTTCGAGCTCTGGTGTCCTTCGATTTTTGTTTTTCTTTCTAGCATAGGCAAGGATAATGGAATTCTTTGCTTCACCTTGTAGATTATTATATGATGTGTGTTGCATTTTTGAAGTTTTGAAATTTATAAGCATGTTCTTGGCCCTGTTTGAAAGACTTTTTTTGCCCTGCACTTCGATTGATTTTCCGAAGAACTCTTGCATTTTATTTGACTCGGTTTGCTGCTATGATTTATGGATTTATGATTTGCATTTGATTGGTGGTTTTTCATAAGCATATGGTTCGAATACTTCTCAGATTTTCTTCGTGCTTGGTGTTCGAATTTTGTTCAGAAATTTGCCTTGGCTTGTTGTTCGAACGCTTTCCAGTTTATTGCCTATCTTGGTGGTTCAAAATTTCAGAGCTTTATAGCATGTTGTTCGATCATTTTTTTTTCCAGATTATTCTTTGGTTTGGGGTGTTCGAACATTTTCCAGAATTTTTCCTTAAGCATTGTGTTGGAATTTTCAGATTTTGTTGGCTTATGGTTCGACTTATATATCCAGATTTTTATGCATGTTTTGGTTCGAACACTTGGTGTTTGTTTTGTTTATTTGGATGGTGATTTATAGCTACCATGGATGATATGTAGTTCACATGGTAGAAACTAGGATGACTTGAAAATAGCTTGTGGAATGGAGTTGAGGTGCATTCGAATTTTGAGGATATGGGGCTCGCTTATGATAGGCTTTGAGGGGCTGCTTTCGAGCTGGGTTTAAGGTGATTCAAGGTGAGTTGTAGGTGCTGGAAATGTGGTGGAATGTTGGTCTTGATCCTAGGACTAGAGTCTTGGAAAATTTATTGCTAAGTTTTGGTTGAGTTTGAAATTGAATCTTGAGCAGAATTTTAAGAATGTTGGGGACGTCCTGTAATGTATATCTAAGGTGGGGTTAAAATCAAAATTTGGATAAGGGCTCGGGCCGGTAATTAGGCCAAGCGGGAATTAATTCGGTTAAGTTTTGGTCGGGTTATAAGCTTATGAAGGAATAGGTTCAGAATTTTAGTGTCTTAAGCTTGCTGCCCGGAAATGGAATTTTTATAAAATGATTGCTTAAGAATAAAATTCCATGGATGATTTTTCTACTTAGTTCTAAGTGTCATGGAGTCGTGGTTTCAAGCGGAATACTTTTTGAATAAGAATCAAGCAAGTTACAAATTTTATGTCGAACCGCTCCAATTTGTCTTAAGCGCTAAATTATGTTTTAGTTTCCCATATTTTGGTTTGTTTCCTAAATTATCATCCCGGTCATCCATATGTGAGTCATTTGTATGAATATCGATCAAACATTTACATGTACGTAATATTTACCTATGCATGCTAAGTCCCATATTCAAGTATGAAAGAAAATATTTTTTTAGGAACGAAGTGAGATGATTGTGATGGTTTGGACGGGTTGGGAGACGTTCTGGCTTCCCTTACCAAATTTATGGGTTTGGACGGGCCGGGAGAAATCCTAGCTTCCCTTACCAAGTATGGGTTTGGATGGGATGAGAGAAATCTTGGCTTCCCTTACCAAGTATGGGCAAGACGGGTTGGGAGAAATCCTAACTTCCTTGCGGCATAGTGCACTGCAGCCATGATCATGATCGAAACCATAGAGTCACAATCCAAGGATCTAAGTTAAATATTTATGACTATGTTCAGATCAGTTTATTCAGTTATTTATGTTCGACTTAGACATGCATGTGTTTTATTCATGTTCACTCCTTTCATTCAGAAATCATTTATTTAAGTTAAGGGAACAAAAGTATTTTATTACAAGTTATTTTTAATCTGTCTGTGCTTGTATTTATGTAATACTTGTTACCCCCCCCCCCCCCCATATTCTTGCTGAGTCTTTTAGGATCACTACACTTAGTGATTTTAGGTGAGGAGTATTTCACTGAGATCGAGGGTGCTGGCCCTTGACCGTCGTGCTTTTAGTTGTTCCGCAAACTCTGATGTTTTTATTTATGAGTTGTATTATTTCATACACTGTCAGTCATTTGCAGGATGTGTTTTCCCTGCTTTAGAATATTTGGCATGTAAACTTAACAGTTTATTTTTTTCGCAACTGTTTGGGATTAACTTCCCTTTCTAGATTCTATAATTATCGTATTTGGATTTATATCATGTATTTATTTTATTTTGATTTGAATTGCTGAGTGTGTCAGTTGGGCTTACAATATTTTAAATCGTGTCATGGCAAATTTTTTTTTAAAATTCCGCAATTCTTTATTTATTATTTATATTTAGAGGATTAGGGTCGTCTCAATCTGTATTCTTCGGACATCCAATGTCCATTACCAATGAAACATAAAGGCAAATTTTATTACTGTCTCAATATCAAGCGATCCTTATCCCTCTTTTGGGCGACTTAATCGGCTATGAACTATATTTAGAATATACAGTGGAATAAAGATGTGTTTCATGACTATCATCCAATGATGTCTCATCTTTCATGCACTATAGTATATTCAAGGTTTTTATCAATGCAGCTTGCATGGATATAGAGATAAAGATTGCCATATATAGAAGATAAATTGTATTAAATAAAGATTGTTTGTTCATAGAGTCAATAATGTCCTGCCAACAATTGGCCTTATGGGCACCTACTCTTACAGATCGGACGGTCCGAACTCTATTGGACAGATGTCAAAATCTAGTCAGATGGATGATGTCATGTTTGACATCACTAGGCCCGATCGGATGATCCGAAGAGGGATCAGACCGTCCGACTTGCATGCATGCGATGTGGATATCATGCAAAGATCGGACCGTCCGAACTGGCGATCGGACAATCCGAACTCTGTCTATAAATAGGGCCGAGATTTCTCATTACAAATGCAAAATGAATCCTGTCCTCTCCCGTCATGGATCTATTTTAAGGGCTTCGGGACAATTTTTTAAAGAGTTGAAGTAGGAAGTAATATTTTTAAAACGGACAGTGTCCGGAGTGGTGTCCAAGCAGTGGAGCTTTGGCGATGTGTCCAGGGGTCATAACAAGGCTGTGCCCAAGCTCTGGGACATTCGACATCATCGGGCTGACGACGGATGAAGGTATAGCTCTGGCTATTTATAGTAAATAGGGAGTATCCTATAGTTTAATTAAGGCTTTTAGAGCATGATAGATGATATTTGGTATGTTAGATAATACATGGTTATTATATGTTGTAGTGCTACATAGTAGGCTTGGAACCTAGATGGGAGCTTCTAGGATCTGCCTTAGAAAGGTACGATAGTACTGTTCGAGATACCCTGACTGAGTATTCATGTATTATGTGTTGCATGATTTATATGATTTATATGGCATGATTTTATTTGCATATATTATGAAATGTTATTATGCTGCATGCATGATCATCTTGAGCTTGTATCCTTGTGATATCTTGTAGTAGGGTGTTTACCCTATCTTATTAATGGATGGTTGGACACATGGAGTTGTGTCAGGTCACCATCAGTTGGGTATGTAGGTCACCTCCTGAAGCGACGGCACAACGTGCTACCTACCAAGGTCCCAAGTCTGTTCTTGATCAGATATTCTTGACTTCGTACCCGTACACTTTCATACATACACATGTAATATTGTATACTCATACTCTTGTACTGGGTTTTTTATGCTCACGTCTTCGTACTATTGTTTTTGGACACCCCATTCGATAGGCAGTTGCAGGTAGTTTTCCTAGAGATCTGGAGATTAGGAGGTGCAGGATTGCAGGGTCAGCCACTAGATTTTACCATGCTAATATTAAGTTATTCTAGTTTCCGTAGTTTATCTCTAATTATGATTATTTATTGTTTAATTGCATGCCTAAGTTTCTAATTAGTAGGTGATTCCGATGCGGGTCACTACAGATAAACTGCAGAAACTAGAATAAATTAATACCAGCATTGTAGTAACCCGTATCCAGAATTATTGATTTTTGAGTTATTTATAATACGATCATGTTTAGATGTAATAAAACATGATTAAGGGAGTCCCAGATGGATTAGCAGAGTTCGGAAATGGATTCAGAACGCTCGATAATGGTTAGAGGGTTGTCGAGTTCGGAGGCTCCGATGTTGAGTTCGGAGGCTCCGAAGTCAGAGTTCGGACGACCCGAAGAGGGTTCGGACGCTCTGATTGTTCTGCCGACAGACGTCATGGATGAAGTCATTATGCTGACATAAGCAATGATGTATTATTGGGTTCGGACGATCCGAACATGTTCGGACGGCCCGAACTCCGTCTATAAATAGGAAGGCCGAGATTCAGTTTTGAGCACACCGATCACCTCTTCTCTCTAGTTTCTTCAGTCTTCCAGCTTAGATCTAGGGCATTCTAGGTGTCCCGTTGGGAATCCGGAAGTGGCATAGCTGTTTAGGCATTGTAGCGAAGCTGTGGCCTAGTTTTGAGGCATTCGACAGCAAAGGGCTAACGACGGACGAAGGTATAGCTTTTTCTTCCTAAAAATATTTAGGAGTATGCTTTAGATTAGTTAAGGCTTTTAGAGCACTATAATGATATTCGTATCATTTGGCAGTGTAGTGTGGATTATAGGCGTGGATCTAGAGCTGATAGCACTAGCCTAGTATTTGAGGTACGAAAGTACTGTTCGAGATATCCTGACTGAGTATGCATGTATTATGTGACTGCATGATTTATATGTCATTGATTTATACTGCATACATTTGCATATTGAGCTATCTCGTTCGAGATGTCTATAGTAGGGTTTTACCCTATCCTGTTAGTGGTTGGACTTCTATCGATTTGGGTCCGGCATATCCACTGGTATTTTGGCATGGGAGCCATCTCCTGAAGCGACGGCACAACATGCTATATACCAGGGCCCGGTCTGTCACTGTTATCTGATACTTGACCTCGAGTTTATAAGGAGTTCACTTTGCATGCATGTATACTCATACTCTCGTACTGAGCGTTTTATGATCACGTCTCGTACTCTGTGTTTCTGGACACCCTATTCCATGGGGCAGGTTTGCGATTGGACGAGGCGGGTGGATCCAAGAGGGGCTAGGCAGTAGTTGATCAGCTGGAGCTTCGTTCTGTTGTTTTGGATATTTACAGATTCCTTTTCTTGGGATTGTATTAATGTTATGGTTTTTGCAGTTGAATTATGATTTTTGTTTAATTAAGTTAATTGCATGCCTAAGTTCTGTTTAGTAGGTGATCCGGGTAAGGGTCACTACAAGCATGGTAAAATCTAGTGGCTGACCATGCAATCCTGCCTTGTTCACCACCTAATCTCCAGATATCTAAGAAAACTACATGCAACTGTCCCATCGAAAGGGGTGTCCAAAAACAGTACGAGGATGTGAGCATAAAATGCTCATCATGAGAGTATGAGTATACAAATATTTTATGTGCATGAATGCAAATGTACGGGTACCAAGACACAAGGTCAAGAATATCTGATCAAGAACAGACTTGAGCCCTGGGTAGGTAGCACGATGTGTCGTCGCTCTAAGAGGTGACATACATACCCAACTGATGGTGACCTGACACAAGTCCATGTGTCCAACCATCCACTAACAAGATAGGGTAAACACTCACTACAGGATATCACAAAGATACAAGCTCAAGATGATCATGCATGCAGCATAATAACATGTCATAATATATGCAAATAAAATCATGCCATATAAATCATGCATCACATAATACATGCATACTCAGTCAGGGTATCTCGAACACTATTATTGTATATTTCTAAGACAGATCCTAGAAGCTCTCATCTAGGTTCCAAGCCTACCAAGCAGTACTACAATACATAATAACCATAAATTATCTAACATGCTCTAAAAGCCTTAATTAAGCTATAGAATACTCCATATTTTCTATAAGGAGCCAGAGCTATACCTTTGTCCGTCGTCAGCCCATTGATGTCGAATGCCCAAAAAATTTGGCACAACCCTGCTACGACCCCTGGACACCTCACCAAAGCTCCGCTGCTTGGCCACTACTACGGACACTGTCCGCTAACTAAAAAAATACTACTACCTACTCCAACTCTTAAATAAAGAGTCCCGAAGCCCTTAAAATAGAGTCATTACGGGAGAGGAGAGGATTGGAATGATTCAAAAATGGTCAAATCCGCCCCTATTTATAGACATAGATCGGAAGCTCTGTTCTTTGTAATCGGACGGTCCGATCTGCATGGCATACCACGTGTCACCATCTATTTAACACCTGTCTCGACAGCTGATCGGACGCTCCGATCTCCTCCATACGTCAGCTCCAACTTGACACCTCATTGGACACTTAGAAACAGGTTCAGACGCTCCGTTCTTAGATCGGACGGTCCGATCCTGTCCGAGTTCATTTTACAAGTTATTCTCTTAATCAATTCCTTAATCACATTTAAGTCTCTTAATCTTGTAAAATGAGATCGGACTACTACAGCGGGCCAATATGCAGGTCGTAGTGGTTCTCCAAAAATAACTTTAGAAGTAGTAGCTGATTACGATATTTGAATATGACATGCATATTTTGGTATGCCTGGATCCAATAATGATATAAATGAGTTGGAGGCGTCAGATTTATTGTCCAACCTTGCACAAGGTATTTATCCTATTGCTCATTGTATAATTGGAGGAAAATAATATGATATGAGATATTACTTATTAAACAACCCTAACTTCTAACTTTTAAATAAATAAAGAAAATACGGAATTTTAAAAAAATAATTGGCATGACCTATTTGTTTGAATAATAAACCCCTGTCACAAACAACAATTTAAGATAAACCTCAACCCAAGGTGAACATCACACAAAAGCATGCATAAACAGTAACTATTTTGACACCGGACGAAAAACATAAAAATAGAGTTTACATACTAAACATAATTTCAGGGAATAACACATTCTTCTACTAGAAAGGAATCAACATACACAGGTGTTACTTATTACAATAACAATATGCGGAAAGAAAAGAGCGGCAACGGTCGAGGGCGTTCCACCGAACACCTACGGACCCTGGAAATCCTGTCCCGCAACCTCGTTTGCATACTCACCTGCACCAAGTATAGTAGTGAGCCTAAAAGCCCAGCAAAATTTAAATAATACAGCAAGGGTTCAAAATAATGCATCAATACTAAAAATAATACTTAGTACACATATGAATCTCTCACGAAGAGGGAAAAATGTCATAATATTCTCGAAGTAAGAACAATAACAATATGCGATAAAAAAAAACACATTCATGATTCATTCATCCTTTACTTTTACTTTTGAATTCGTATCCTCGATTGTGACTATGGTTTTGATCGATCAATGGCTATAGTATACAATGTCGGCAAGAAAACCGAGTTCTTCTCGGCCCCACATTGCCCCTCTGATTTGGTAGGGAAGTCGAGATTTCTCCCAACCCCGATCTACACGTCTAATTTGGTAGGGAAGCCGATATATCTCCCGACCCCAATCTACACGTCTCATTTTGGCAAGTGACCCAGGGCATCCCCTGACCCATCATTGCACGTCTAAGTCACAACCAACTCACTTCATTCTTTAACTTTTCCTTTCATTCATCATTTTCTCATTTCAACATTTATATTTACAAGCATTCTTTAAATAAGACTTCGGGACTAGCATGAATTTGAAGTCACACATGCGAATAAATGGGCGTTGAATAATTTAAATGACATAAACTCAAAAGATAGCATAACATGAATTTTATGTATGATTGGAGTGTATGGGAGCACTCTCAGCTTAAAGGCTTTTCTCCTTACACTTAAGTTTACGCTCACAAAGGCCTAACTCGAGCGGTTAACCCATAAGATCCATAACTCATCCTATTAAATTCAAAAGGCTTTCTGTTTGAACCGACACCTCAAACACACCTTAAAATACTCCTATGACCAGTATTTACATTTTTATAATGGATCAAACAACCCCAACAATTTAGACTTTCGGACAGCCCATAGACAATAGAAAAATCTGTTCACGACACTCCAACTTAAAACGCACATAACTTAATAGATTCTTATCCGAAATAGGCCCAATTTTCCCCGACACGATCCTAACATCACATAAATTAAAACAATCAGAGGTAGCCCCTGTCCAGACCTTTAAAACCGACCCTAGAAGACCTGTTTCCCCGAGACATGACGCGATGGAAAAAATTCTGTTTTGGACAACTTGAAACTAGGGACTCCCAAGCTCATCCCTCAACCTATTGCACCTCAAAACCCACGAGAACAACTAGTAAATATGCCTAGACAACCAGCTAGGGCCCTTGGACAAGTCTCTGGCCCGACGCTACTTTACTTCTCCCTTTTTGCCCAAAACATTAGCCCAACGCCTTCCAAAACTCTACTAAACGGCCATCCAACTTAGTTACTCCATGACCAGCCTTATAGCCCATCTCTAACATATCCAAATACACATGTTTAACCCCATGAATATCCCATGGCAGCCCCTCAACTCCATTCATCCATTCACACAAAATTTCCAATTCAAACGCCAACTCAATTCGATTTACTTCATTTCAAAGCATATGCAATACATAACTTAACCAACATCATGTGGGCTTAAAAACCAACCAAACACACACGAAAATGGATCAACTCAATATGATGCATTCTGATTTTTCCTTCGAATCATACAAAATCTCATTTAGATGCAAGTAAATCGCTCATACAAGCTCACTATGTAAGCTAGAAATTAAATTATGCAAAACCAACCCTACAACCTATTGGCCCTGCTGAAACGGAACTCACACACACCCAAAATCACGTTCATTCTGTAGAAATTTCAAAGTAAGGCCAAGAACCTTAAAATATATAATCTATACTTGGGTTTTAAAGAGAGAAGAAGAACTCTTTCCTAAATCTTGCAAGACATGGGAGAAGAGAGGGGCGGCTGCCGTTGTAGGTCACGAACAGCAGTTTTTGTAGCTTCCTAAGGTGGCTTCGGGGTGGCAACACGGCGGCTAGAGGCAGGGAAGGTCAGCCGGCAGCAAGGAAATAGGAGGAAGGGGCGGCCGAGGGGCTTTCTTGGTTGGAAAGGTGAAGTAGCGTGAGGAAGGGGGAAAAATGGAGGGGGTGGCGGCTGATATGGGGTATGGAGGGCTAGGGTTTAATTTTTTGTGTGATATATTAAGTGTATGTATAGGTGTGAGTGTGTGAGTGTAGGGCAAGTCCAAAAAGTGCTTTTTAACTAATAAAAGTGCTAGTTTAGGTTTTACAACTTTGACTTGTAGAATTTCCTCTAATTAAAATTTATAATTCTAAAATCTTTAAATTTAAATGCCAAGAATGAAATTTCAGTTGTCCGGGTCCAAAAAGACGAATTTGGAAAATTTAAAGAATTATGCGCGAAAATGCGCTTACGCGATTTTTCTTTACAAGAAAGTTTTAAAAATAAAAATTTTATTTTATTTTCCTCATCTTTCAAGAATTTTTGTCACCTAAATTTAAAATGAATGATTTTCCCGCCGTGTTCGCCTTTGCCACGTGCCGAAGCTGAAAGTCACCAATTCAAGTATCTCAAGCAATTAAATTTAAATATCAACACAATTAAATTCCAAGGAGATTTAAATAATTTAAATTACCATGAATTTTAGAATTTCAAACATTAAAGCTAATTTAGGCATGGAATTTAATCTTATGGATTTTAGGCATCACAATTCCTCCTCCCCTAAAAGAAATTTCGTCCTCGAAATTAAAGCTTACCGAAGAGCTCCAGGTAGCGAGTCCTGATGTCAGCCTCTGACTCCCATGTAGCTTCCTCATCTGTATGATGCAACCAACCAACCTTGACCATTGGTATCGACTTGTTGTGAAGCCTCCTCTCTTTCCTTCCAAGAATCCGATCGGGCTTCTCCTCATACGTCATGTGGGAAGATAACTGAAGAGGTTCACAACTGAGCACATGGGATGAATTCAAGATGTACTTCCTCAACATCGACACGTGGAAGAAATTATGGACATCAAGGCTAGGTGGCAAGGCTACTCTATACGCCAATGCCCCTACCCTGTCCAATATCTTGAAAGGTCCAATGAACCTAGGTGCCAACTTCCCTTTCTTTCTGAACCTCATCACGCCTTTCATAGGAGCCACTCGGAAAAACACGTGATCTCCCACCGAAAATTCCAAGTCTCTCATCCTATGATCAGCGTAACTGTCTGCTCTGAGCACTCCTCATCCTGTCACCTCAGCTGTCTGCTGTACAATCTCCGGTCCTAACTCCGATCTCTCACCGGCCTCGGTCCACAACACCGGTGATCTACATGGTCTGCCATAGTGGCCTGATAGCTGTTATTAAACGCAAACTCCACCAAAGGTAATATCGATTCCCAACTGCCCGGAAAGTCAATAACACAAGCCCTTAAAAGATCCTCTAATATCTGAATTACCCTCTCGGATTTCCCATCCGTCTAAGGGTGAAATGTTGTGCTAAACAGAAGCTTCGTCCCTAACGCTGAATGAAGAGTCTTCCAAAACGACGAAGTGAACCTTGGGTCTCGGTCAGTCACTATGGAGACAGGGATACAATGAATTCTGACTATCTCACGGATGTACAACTCCGCATACTGAGCCATGGAGTAGTTCTTCCTTGCTGATAGAAAGTGCGTTGACTTAGTAGGCAGTCTACAACAACCCAAATGGCATTTGAACCCCTCACTGTCCTCGGCAAACCCACAACAAATTCCATCCTAACATTCTCCCATTTCCACTTGGGAATGGGGAGCGGCTTGAGCAAACCAGCGGGTCTCTGATGTTCCGCCTTAACCTGCAGGCAAGTCAGACACTCAGCCACAAATCGAGCAATATATCGCTTCATGCCCGGCCACCAATATAACTACTGAAGATCACGGTCCATCTTCGTACTCCCTGGGTGGATGGAGTACGGCGACGCATGAGCCTCTGACATGATCGTAGTTCACAAAGAATCACTTGCAGGCACCCAAAACCGTCCTTTGAACTTCACAATCCCGTCAACCACCGAGTACAAACCACTACTCCTCTCCTCATTTCTTCGTCTCCACTTACCTAACTGCTCATCATTAGCTTGCTCAACACGGATACGGTCAAACAGTGTAGTCCCCAGTGTCAATGAAGATAATCGGGGCGCTCTACCCCTGACATAAAACTCCAAATCAAACCTTTGAATCTCGTACTGGAAAGGTCTAGACACTGACAAGGAGGAAATTATTGTTGCCTTCCTACTCAAGGCATCCGCAACGACATTATCCTTACCCGGATGGTAACTAATGTTGCAGTCGTAGTCCTTCACCAACTCTAGTCATCTTCGTTGCCTCATGTTCAACTTCTTCTAGGTGAAGAAGTACTTGAGGCTCTTATGGTCCGTAAAGATCTTGCACTTTTCCCCATACAGATAGTGCCTCCAAATCTTGAGTGCGAAGACTACGGCGGCCAACTCCAAATTGTGAGTAGGAAAATTCTTCTCATGTCCTTTCAACTGTCTGGAAGCATAGGCAATCACTTTCTCCCGCTGCATAAGAACTGCTCCTAATGAAACGTCCATAACCTCTAAGCTTAAAATTAATGAGAAGAAAATACGGATTTTAAAAAAAATTTGCCATGACTTGTCTGTAAGTAATCAAGCCACCCTATCGCAAGCAACAATTCTAATATAAAGAAATTAGCGCGGTAAAAAGGAATCCATACTGCGATAATCATAAACTCCGAAAGGAAAGGCAACCTCCACATGGTTCAAAAATATCGATAACAAATTGCAAGACTAAAAGTTTAAGCACAGGGAAAATACATCCTAGCTAATACTGAAAGTCCTCAAGCTAAAATTCTTTATTACAAGCTTAGTCTTATGCGGAAACTTAAAAGTAGCAATGGTCATAGGGCCTTGCACCACCGGCAACCTCAACCCCGATGATCCTGCCCCTCGATCTCTAGATACTCCTCCTCACCTGGCAACCAAACAAGCATAGTGAGTCTAATGACTCAGCAAGTATAAACAGTGTAATAACAAGGGTTTAAAGTAACTGCAGTAATACTCAAAATACTGTACATAATATACTTGAAACTTAAACTGTAAAAAAAATGCGCATGCTACAAGAGAATGAGAAAACCTGTAAACAATGAACACACGCCAACTCACGCTATGAAACTCTTGAACTTTCTTAACTTATCATGAAACTGAACATGAGACTTTCATAAACTTTCCATGAACTTTACTTTCTTTTCTGAGAACTTAGATCCTTGAATTGTGACCCTCTGTTTTTTATCGATCAATGGATGCAGTGCACTATGCCGGCAAGACGCCGAGATTTCTCCCAACGCGACTTACCCCTTTATCTGTCATTTGGTAGGGATCTCGAGATTTCTCCCGATCTCACACTACCCGTCTATTTTGTTAGGGATCCCGGGAGGTCTCCCGATCTCGTTCTACCCGTCTATTTGGCAAGTGAGTGAGACATCCCCTAACCCATCAATACCCTGTCTTGTCACAATCAACTCACTTCGTTCAAAAAAATATTTTCTTTTTCCTTCTTTGACTCGACTCAAAATACTTAGCATGCATGAATAAAAACGACTCCCTTTATAAACATTCGCTCGGCTCAAAGACGAGACTCAAGCACACAAGTATGCAACTTTAGGAAATAAAATTCAACACAAAATTGTGGGTTTTAGGTGAGAGAGTGTCTGCCCCTAGGTGGAGATACCGAACCTTAGCTCTAATTCTCACAAACAAGGCATAACCCGAGCAATCAAACCGAAAAGCCCTTATCTCAACCTTACATTAACCGAATTCGACCCCGCTCAAGCCGACACTCTCCAAACACTACAAACTAACCATAGGACCAGTTTGTGACTTCATTTGACAGCCCAAGAAATCCAAACAAAAACAATTTCCGGTCAGCCCCTTAAACTTGTCAAAAATTCTGCACTAGACACCTCAACTTGAGAAACTCCTAACTTGACCAATACTAACTCGATTCGCTCCCAATAACCGACACGACCAACACATCCTAAATTTAACTTAGGACCAGGCCTCACCCATCCATTATTGCTCAACACGTTCAGTTTATTCAATCACTTAACAGCATAGACTTTGCTCTTAAAATTTCT